>NW_026117207.1:0-23354 GCF_001640805.2 Lates calcarifer | reverse complement strand
GGGACTCCCCTGGAAAAAACACCCCCCACAAAACTCTATAGTTACATTGCACGTTTCCAGAGAATGTGCACCGTACCTGGAGGTAATGCAATACCGGGTCGATGCGTGGAGTGGAAGGAGCAAGCCCCCGTTCCGGCTCCCTGATCCAAAAATCAATTTAATATATGGTCCCCGGGTAGGGGACGTATCAGATATTAAACTGATAAGAACAGATACTACACTTGATCTTAGCCAAAAGGCCGAGAAGCGATGAGTCCAAAGCGTTTCGTGTTCCGTCCAAGCTCTTGGCACGATCCTCTCTTGTCACGGTGCCTGTTTTCAAGCCAGCCTAACAATGGCTGCTGCTTAGCACCCCCACCCAGTCTCCCCACTTTGCACCCCTGGTTCTTAGCGGAGACAGCCGTTTGACTTTTCACACACTCAAAGGGCTCAGCCTTACGGCCAAACCTACCAAAAATAGCTTAAACTCGTTGGCGTTCCTCTCCACGGAAGTCTTTAGTAAAAGGCGAAAGACTTGTGCGTTATGAAGAGAAACCAGAGTCAGTACGGCCTTCGCCTTGAGGGCAGCCGAGAACCCCAGTCGTCCCAGCCACCACCGTCACGGTAGGCCTCTCTTTGCGCCTGCCGCGTTCCAAATCCCAGATCGCACCCGTCAGCTACCCTGCCCCGTACTGTCACATGCGCTATCCAATGGGGTTTGCGGAGGGTTAGGCTTAGGCGGAAAGCCCCGCCTTGGGGGCGGGGGCGGGGGCTGGGGCATGTGTGCTTGTAACATACAGAAACGCCCACCAATCGTCACGGCCCGACAACAGCACGACTCTGCAGTCGTAAAACTGGCATAGTTGGCAGCACGCTTTCACGCTTACGAGTAAAAGAAGCTACCCGGGACACCTTGTTTTCCTTTGACGTAGCGGTCAGGGGAGAGCGCGAACGCAGTCCCCCACTACCAGAAATTATGCAGTCGAGACTCCCACATTTGGGGAATTCGCAGGGGTCAGCGCAACCGGAGTGCAATGGCTGAGCCTCGCCCTGGTGAACCACCTTCTTGATCATGGTATCTCCCCTGCCAGGTAAGTATGAGTTGGAGTTGTCAGAGACGGTGGGGGTCGGTTCCAGACACAGCACCCTGGCTGATGGTGGCCACACTGCACAATGCCAGAGTTCGGCGACATCAGCATTAGCTGACCCTCATCTGAGGCTTGTCCCCGAGGCGTTGCAAGCACTATACTGCAGTTTGACAAAGTTGCGCGGTGCACAAACTTTGCTGGTTTTATTGACTTTTCTCACCGGTCGGAGCTCGGCCCAGACAAACTGGAATGTGCCTGTTTTTTTTCAAAAAACAGTAATGCATAAGCCGTGTATGCTCCCGTCTCTAAAGGTCTGTTGGACACGTTATCCCCTTATATAGAGAGAACTGCTTACTTTACCTTCTTTTCCAGCTGCAAAAGAGAGACGGTACACCCTGATCAACCTCCGGGGAAGGGAAAAATCAAGAGTGCACCACTAAGCGTACGACTCAGTAACCGCATCAGGGCTTTGAGCAACTTGTACCCTATCGATAAAGGAATGTGAGAAAAGCAAGGGACTCCCCTGGAAAAAACACCCCCCACAAAACTCTATAGTTACATTGCACGTTTCCAGAGAATGTGCACCGTACCTGGAGGTAATGCAATACCGGGTCGATGCGTGGAGTGGAAGGAGCAAGCCCCCGTTCCGGCTCCCTGATCCAAAAATCAATTTAATATATGGTCCCCGGGTAGGGGACGTATCAGATATTAAACTGATAAGAACAGATACTACACTTGATCTTAGCCAAAAGGCCGAGAAGCGATGAGTCCAAAGCGTTTCGTGTTCCGTCCAAGCTCTTGGCACGATCCTCTCTTGTCACGGTGCCCTGTTTTCAAGCCAGCCTAACAATGGCTGCTGCTTAGCACCCCCACCCAGTCTCCCCACTTTGCACCCCTGGTTCTTAGCGGAGACAGCCGTTTGACTTTTCACACACTCAAAGGGCTCAGCCTTACGGCCAAACCTACCAAAAATAGCTTAAACTCGTTGGCGTTCCTCTCCACGGAAGTCTTTAGTAAAAGGCGAAAGACTTGTGCGTTATGAAGAGAAACCAGAGTCAGTACGGCCTTCGCCTTGAGGGCAGCCGAGAACCCCAGTCGTCCCAGCCACCACCGTCACGGTAGGCCTCTCTTTGCGCCTGCCGCGTTCCAAATCCCAGATCGCACCCGTCAGCTACCCTGCCCCGTACTGTCACATGCGCTATCCAATGGGGTTTGCGGAGGGTTAGGCTTAGGCGGAAAGCCCCGCCTTTGGGGGGGGCGGGGGCTGGGGCATGTGTGCTTGTAACATACAGAAACGCCCACCAATCGTCACGGCCCGACAACAGCACCGACTCTGCAGTCGTAAAACTGGCATAGTTGGCAGCACGCTTTCACGCTTACGAGTAAAAGAAGCTACCCGGGACACCTTGTTTTCCTTTGACGTAGCGGTCAGGGAGAGCGCGAACGCAGTCCCCCACTACCAGAAATTATGCAGTCGAGACTCCCACATTTGGGGAATTCGCAGGGGTCAGCGCAACCGGAGTGCAATGGCTGAGCCTCGCCCTGGGTGAACCACCTTCTTGATCATGGTATCTCCCCTGCCAGGTAAGTATGAGTTGGAGTTGTCAGAGACGGTGGGGTCGGTTCCAGACACAGCACCCTGGCTGATGGTGGCCACACTGCACAATGCCAGAGTTCGGCGACATCAGCATTAGCTGACCCTCATCTGAGGCTTGTCCCCGAGGCGTTGCAAGCACTATACTGCAGTTTGACAAAGTTGCGCGTGCACAAACTTTGCTGGTTTTATTGACTTTTCTCACCGGTCGGAGCTCGGCCCAGACAAACTGGAATGTGCCTGTTTTTTTTTCAAAAAACAGTAATGCATAAGCCGTGTATGCTCCCGTCTCTAAAGGTCTGTTGGACACGTTATCCCCTTATATAGAGAGAACTGCTTACTTTACCTTCTTTTCAGCTGCAAAAGAGAGACGGTACACCCTGATCAACCTCCGGGGAAGGGAAAAATCAAGAGTGCACCACTAAGCGTACGACTCAGTAACCGCATCAGGGCTTTGAGCAACTTGTACCCTATCGATAAAGGAATGTGAGAAAAGCAAGGGACTCCCCTGGAAAAAACACCCCCACAAAAACTCTATAGTTACATTGCACGTTTCCAGAGAATGTGCACCGTACCTGGAGGTAATGCAATACCGGGTCGATGCGTGGAGTGGAAGGAGCAAGCCCCCGTTCGGCTCCCTGATCCAAAAATCAATTTAATATATGGTCCCCGGGTAGGGGACGTATCAGATATTAAACTGATAAGAACAGATACTACACTTGATCTTAGCCAAAAGGCCGAGAAGCGATGAGTCCAAAGCGTTTCGTGTTCCGTCCAAGCTCTTGGCACGATCCTCTCTTGTCACGGTGCCCTGTTTTCAAGCCAGCCTAACAATGGCTGCTGCTTAGCACCCCCACCCAGTCTCCCCACTTTGCACCCCTGGTTCTTAGCGGAGACAGCCGTTTGACTTTTCACACACTCAAAGGGCTCAGCCTTACGGCCAAACCTACCAAAAATAGCTTAAACTCGTTGGCGTTCCTCTCCACGGAAGTCTTTAGTAAAAGGCGAAAGACTTGTGCGTTATGAAGAGAAACCAGAGTCAGTACGGCCTTCGCCTTGAGGGCAGCCGA
The DNA here is from genome assembly GCF_001640805.2 of Lates calcarifer. Classification (NCBI taxonomy): domain Eukaryota; kingdom Metazoa; phylum Chordata; class Actinopteri; family Centropomidae; genus Lates; species Lates calcarifer. Next base: position 19,623 of record NW_026117207.1, on the reverse strand, counting down.
GAACCCCAGTCGTCCCAGCCACCACCGTCACGGTAGGCCTCTCTTTGCGCCTGCCGCGTTCCAAATCCCAGATCGCACCCGTCAGCTACCCTGCCCCGTACTGTCACATGCGCTATCCAATGGGGTTTGCGGAGGGTTAGGCTTAGGCGGAAAGCCCCGCCTTTGGGGGGCGGGGGCGGGGGCTGGGGCATGTGTGCTTGTAACATACAGAAACGCCCACCAATCGTCACGGCCCGACAACAGCACCGACTCTGCAGTCGTAAAACTGGCATAGTTGGCAGCACGCTTTCACGCTTACGAGTAAAAGAAGCTACCCGGGACACCTTGTTTTCCTTTGACGTAGCGGTCAGGGGAGAGCGCGAACGCAGTCCCCCACTACCAGAAATTATGCAGTCGAGACTCCCACATTTGGGGAATTCGCAGGGGTCAGCGCAACCGGAGTGCAATGGCTGAGCCTCGCCCTGGGTGAACCACCTTCTTGATCATGGTATCTCCCCTGCCAGGTAAGTATGAGTTGGAGTTGTCAGAGACGGTGGGTCGGTTCCAGACACAGCACCCTGGCTGATGGTGGCCACACTGCACAATGCCAGAGTTCGGCGACATCAGCATTAGCTGACCCTCATCTGAGGCTTGTCCCGAGGCGTTGCAAGCACTATACTGCAGTTTGACAAAGTTGCGCGGTGCACAAACTTTGCTGGTTTTATTGACTTTTCTCACCGGTCGGAGCTCGGCCCAGACAAACTGGAATGTGCCTGTTTTTTTCAAAAAACAGTAATGCATAAGCCGTGTATGCTCCCGTCTCTAAAGGTCTGTTGGACACGTTATCCCCTTATATAGAGAGAACTGCTTACTTTACCTTCTTTTCCAGCTGCAAAAGAGAGACGGTACACCCTGATCAACCTCCGGGGAAGGGAAAAATCAAGAGTGCACCACTAAGCGTACGACTCAGTAACCGCATCAGGGCTTTGAGCAACTTGTACCCTATCGATAAAGGAATGTGAGAAAAGCAAGGGACTCCCCTGGAAAAAAACACCCCCACAAAACTCTATAGTTACATTGCACGTTTCCAGAGAATGTGCACCGTACCTGGAGGTAATGCAATACCGGGTCGATGCGTGGAGTGGAAGGAGCAAGCCCCCGTTCCGGCTCCCTGATCCAAAAATCAATTTAATATATGGTCCCCGGTAGGGGACGTATCAGATATTAAACTGATAAGAACAGATACTACACTTGATCTTAGCCAAAAGGCCGAGAAGCGATGAGTCCAAAGCGTTTCGTGTTCCGTCCAAGCTCTTGGCACGATCCTCTCTTGTCACGGTGCCCTGTTTTCAAGCCAGCCTAACAATGGCTGCTGCTTAGCACCCCCACCCAGTCTCCCCACTTTGCACCCCTGGTTCTTAGCGGAGACAGCCGTTTGACTTTTCACACACTCAAAGGGCTCAGCCTTACGGCCAAACCTACCAAAAATAGCTTAAACTCCTTGGCGTTCCTCTCCACGGAAGTCTTTAGTAAAAGGCGAAAGACTTGTGCGTTATGAAGAGAAACCAGAGTCAGTACGGCCTTCGCCTTGAGGGCAGCCGAGAACCCCAGTCGTCCCAGCCACCACCGTCACGGTAGGCCTCTCTTTGCGCCTGCGTTCCAAATCCCAGATCGCACCCGTCAGCTACCCTGCCCCGTACTGTCACATGCGCTATCCAATGGGGTTTGCGGAGGGTTAGGTTTAGGCGGAAAGCCCCGCCTTTGGGGGCGGGGGCGGGGGCTGGGGCATGTGTGCTTGTAACATACAGAAACGCCCACCAATCGTCACGGCCCGACAACAGCACCGACTCTGCAGTCGTAAAACTGGCATAGTTGGCAGCACGCTTTCACGCTTACGAGTAAAAGAAGCTACCCGGGACACCTTGTTTTCCTTTGACGTAGCGGTCAGGGGAGAGCGCGAACGCAGTCCCCCACTACCAGAAATTATGCAGTCGAGACTCCCACATTTGGGGAATTCGCAGGGGTCAGCGCAACCGGAGTGCAATGGCTGAGCCTCGCCCTGGGTGAACCACCTTCTTGATCATGGTATCTCCCCTGCCAGGTAAGTATGAGTTGGAGTTGTCAGAGACGGTGGGGTCGGTTCCAGACACAGCACCCTGGCTGATGGTGGCCACACTGCACAATGCCAGAGTTCGGCGACATCAGCATTAGCTGACCCTCATCTGAGGCTTGTCCCGAGGCGTTGCAAGCACTATACTGCAGTTTGACAAAGTTGCGCGGTGCACAAACTTTGCTGGTTTTATTGACTTTTCTCACCGGTCGGAGCTCGGCCCAGACAAACTGGAATGTGCCTGTTTTTTTTCAAAAAACAGTAATGCATAAGCCGTGTATGCTCCCGTCTCTAAAGGTCTGTTGGACACGTTATCCCCTTATAGAGGAACTGCTTACTTTACCTTCTTTTCCAGCTGCAAAAGAGAGACGGTACACCCTGATCAACCTCCGGGGAAGGGAAAAATCAAGAGTGCACCACTAAGCGTACGACTCAGTAACCGCATCAGGGCTTTGAGCAACTTGTACCCTATCGATAAAGGAATGTGAGAAAAGCAAGGGACTCCCCTGGAAAAAACACCCCCACAAAACTCTATAGTTACATTGCACGTTTCCAGAGAATGTGCACCGTACCTGGAGGTAATGCAATACCGGGTCGATGCGTGGAGTGGAAGGAGCAAGCCCCCGTTCCGGCTCCCTGATCCAAAAATCAATTTAATATATGGTCCCCGGGTAGGGGACGTATCAGATATTAAACTGATAAGAACAGATACTACACTTGATCTTAGCCAAAAGGCCGAGAAGCGATGAGATCCAAGCTCTTGGCACGACTTGTCACGGTGCCCTGTTTTCAAGCCAGCCTAACAATGGCTGCTGCTTAGAAGTCTCCCCACTTTGCACCCCTGGTTCTTAGCGGAGACAGCCGTTTGACTTTTCACACACTCAAAAACGGCCAAACCTACCAAAAATAGCTTAAACTCGTTGGCGTTCCTCTCCACGGAAGTCTTTAGTAAAAGGCGAAAGACTTGTGCGTTATGAAGAGAAACCAGAGTCAACGGCCTTCGCCTTGAGGGCAGCCGAGAACCCCAGTCGTCCCAGCCACCACCGTCACGGTAGGCCTCTCTTTGCGCCTGCCGCGTTCCAAATCCCAGATCGCACCCGTCAGCTACCCTGCCCCGTACTGTCACATGCGCTATCCAATGGGGTTTGTTAGGCTTAGGCGGAAAGCCCCGCCTTTGGGGGCGGGGGCGGGGGCCATGTGTGCTTGTAACTACAGAAACGCCCACCAATCGTCACGGCCCGACAGCACCGACTCTGCAGTCGTAAAACTGGCATAGTTGGCAGCACGCTTTCACGCTTACGAGTAAAAGAAGCTACCCGGGACACTTTGACGTAGCGGTCAGGGGAGAGCGCGAACGCAGTCCCCCACTACCAGAAATTATGCAGTCGAGACTCCCACATTTGGGGAATTCGCAGGGGTCAGCGCAACCGGAGTGCAATGGCTGAGCCTCGCCCTGGGAACCACCTTCTTGATCATGGTATCTCCCCTGCCAGGTAAGTATGAGTTGGAGTTGTCAGAGACGGTGGGGTCGGTTCCAGACACAGCACCCTGGCTGATGGTGGCCACACTGCACAATGCCAGAGTTCGGCGACATCAGCATTAGCTGACCCTCATCTGAGGCTTGTCCCGAGGCGTTGCAAGCACTATACTGCAGTTTGACAAAGTTGCGCGGTGCACAAACTTTGCTGGTTTTATTGACTTTTCTCACCGGTCGGAGCTCGGCCCAGACAAACTGGAATGTGCCTGTTTTTTTTCAAAAAACAGTAATGCATAAGCCGTGTATGCTCCCGTCTCTAAAGGTCTGTTGGACACGTTATCCCCTTATATAGAGGAACTGCTTACTTTACCTTCTTTTCCAGCTGCAAAAGAGAGACGGTACACCCTGATCAACCTCCGGGAAGGAAAAATCAAGAGTGCACCACTAAGCGTACGACTCAGTAACCGCATCAGGGCTTTGAGCAACTTGTACCCTATCGATAAAGGAATGTGAGAAAAGCAAGGGACTCCCCTGGAAAAAACACCCCCACAAAACTCTATAGTTACATTGCACGTTTCCAGAGAATGTGCACCGTACCTGGGTAATGCAATACCGGTCGATGCGTGGAGTGGAAGGAGCAAGCCCCCGTTCCGGCTCCCTGATCCAAAAATCAATTTAATATATGGTCCCCGGGTAGGGGACGTATCAGATATTAAACTGATAAGAACAGATACTACACTTGATCTTAGCCAAAAGGCCGAGAAGCGATGAGTCCAAAGCGTTTCGTGTTCCGTCCAAGCTTGGCACGATCCTCTCTTGTCACGGTGCCCTGTTTTCAAGCCAGCCTAACAATGGCTGCTGCTTAGCACCCCCACCCAGTCTCCCCACTTTGCACCCCTGGTTCTTAGCGGAGACAGCCGTTTGACTTTTCACACACTCAAAGGGCTCAGCCTTACGGCCAAACCTACCAAAAATAGCTTAAACTCGTTGGCGTTCCTCTCCACGGAAGTCTTTAGTAAAAGGCGAAAGACTTGTGCGTTATGAAGAGAAACCAGAGTCAGTACGGCCTTCGCCTTGAGGGCAGTTAGAACCCCAAGGCCAGAACGCACCGTCACGGTCGCCTCCGTTTGCTCGCCTGATCCCTCTTCCGTCCAAGCTCTTGGCACGATCCTCTCTTGTCACGGTGCCTGTTTTCAAGCCAGCCTAACAATGGCTGCTGCTTAGCACCCCACCCAGTCTCCCACTTTGCACCCCTGGTTCTTAGCGGAGACAGCCGTTTGACTTTTCACACACTCAAAGGGCTCAGCCTTACGGCCAAACCTACCAAAAATAGCTTAAACTCGTTGGCGTTCCTCTCCACGGAAGTCTTTAGTAAAAGGCGAAAGACTTGTGCGTTATGAAGAGAAACCAGAGTCAGTACGGCCTTCGCCTTGAGGGCAGCCGAGAACCCCAGTCGTCCCAGCCACCACCGTCACGGTAGGCCTCTCTTGCGCCTGCCGCGTTCCAAATCCCAGATCGCACCCGTCAGCTACCCTGCCCCGTACTGTCACATGCGCTATCCAATGGGGTTTGCGGAGGGTTAGGCTTAGGCGGAAAGCCCCGCCTTTGGGGGGGGGGCGGGGGGGGGCATGTGTGCTTGTAACATACAGAAACGCCCACCAATCGTCACGGCCCGACAACAGCACCGACTCTGCAGTCGTAAAACTGGCATAGTTGGCAGCACGCTTTCACGCTTACGAGTAAAAGAAGCTACCCGGGACACCTTGTTTTCCTTTGACGTAGCGGTCAGGGGAGAGCGCGAACGCAGTCCCCCACTACCAGAAATTATGCAGTCGAGACTCCCACATTTGGGGAATTCGCAGGGGTCAGCGCAACCGGAGTGCAATGGCTGAGCCTCGCCTGGTGAACCACCTTCTTGATCATGGTATCTCCCCTGCCAGGTAAGTATGAGTTGGAGTTGTCAGAGACGGTGGGGTCGGTTCCAGACACAGCACCCTGGCTGATGGTGGCCACACTGCACAATGCCAGAGTTCGGCGACATCAGCATTAGCTGACCCTCATCTGAGGCTTGTCCCGAGGCGTTGCAAGCACTATACTGCAGTTTGACAAAGTTGCGCGGTGCACAAACTTTGCTGGTTTTATTGACTTTTCTCACCGGTCGGAGCTCGGCCCAGACAAACTGGAATGTGCCTGTTTTTTTTTCAAAAAACAGTAATGCATAAGCCGTGTATGCTCCCGTCTCTAAAGGTCTGTTGGACACGTTATCCCCTTATATAGAGAGAACTGCTTACTTTACCTTCTTTTCCAGCTGCAAAAGAGAGACGGTACACCCCTGATCAACCTCCGGGGAAGGGAAAAATCAAGAGTGCACCACTAAGCGTACGACTCAGTAACCGCATCAGGGCTTTGAGCAACTTGTACCCTATCGATAAAGGAATGTGAGAAAAGCAAGGGACTCCCTGGAAAAAACACCCCCCACAAAACTCTATAGTTACATTGCACGTTTCCAGAGAATGTGCACCGTACCTGGAGATAATGCAATACCGGGTCGATGCGTGGAGTGGAAGGAGCAAGCCCCCGTTCCGGCTCCCTGATCCAAAAATCAATTTAATATATGGTCCCCGGGTAGGGGACGTATCAGATATTAAACTGATAAGAACAGATACTACACTTGATCTTAGCCAAAAGGCCGAGAAGCGATGAGTCCAAAGCGTTTCGTGTTCCGTCCAAGCTCTTGGCACGATCCTCTCTTGTCACGGTGCCCTGTTTTCAAGCCAGCCTAACAATGGCTGCTGCTTAGCACCCCCACCCAGTCTCCCCACTTTGCACCCCTGGTTCTTAGCGGAGACAGCCGTTTGACTTTTCACACACTCAAAGGGCTCAGCCTTACGGCCAAACCTACCAAAAATAGCTTAAACTCGTTGGCGTTCCTCTCCACGGAAGTCTTTAGTAAAAGGCGAAAGACTTGTGCGTTATGAAGAGAAACCAGAGTCAGTACGGCCTTCGCCTTGAGGGCAGCCGAGAACCCCAGTCGTCCCAGCCACCACCGTCACGGTAGGCCTCTCTTTGCGCCTGCCGCGTTCCAAATCCCAGATCGCACCCGTCAGCTACCCTGCCCCGTACTGTCACATGCGCTATCCAATGGGGTTTGCGGAGGGTTAGGCTTAGGCGGAAAGCCCCGCCTTTGGGGGGCGGGGGCGGGGGCTGGGGCATGTGTGCTTGTAACATACAGAAACGCCCACCAATCGTCACGGCCCGACAACAGCACCGACTCTGCAGTCGTAAAACTGGCATAGTTGGCAGCACGCTTTCACGCTTACGAGTAAAAGAAGCTACCCGGGACACCTTGTTTTCCTTTGACGTAGCGGTCAGGGGAGAGCGCGAACGCAGTCCCCCACTACCAGAAATTATGCAGTCGAGACTCCCACATTTGGGGAATTCGCAGGGGTCAGCGCAACCGGAGTGCAATGGCTGAGCCTCGCCCTGGGTGAACCACCTTCTTGATCATGGTATCTCCCCTGCCAGGTAAGTATGAGTTGGAGTTGTCAGAGACGGTGGGGTCGGTTCCAGACACAGCACCCTGGCTGATGGTGGCCACACTGCACAATGCCAGAGTTCGGCGACATCAGCATTAGCTGACCCTCATCTGAGGCTTGTCCCCGAGGCGTTGCAAGCACTATACTGCAGTTTGACAAAGTTGCGCGGTGCACAAACTTTGCTGGTTTTATTGACTTTTCTCACCGGTCGGAGCTCGGCCCAGACAAACTGGAATGTGCCTGTTTTTTTTCAAAAACAGTAATGCATAAGCCGTGTATGCTCCCGTCTCTAAAGGTCTGTTGGACACGTTATCCCCTTATATAGAGAGAACTGCTTACTTTACCTTCTTTTCCAGCTGCAAAAGAGAGACGGTACACCCTGATCAACCTCCGGGGAAGGGAAAAATCAAGAGTGCACCACTAAGCGTACGACTCAGTAACCGCATCAGGGCTTTGAGCAACTTGTACCCTATCGATAAAGGAATGTGAGAAAAGCAAGGGACTCCCCTGGAAAAAACACCCCCCCACAAAACTCTATAGTTACATTGCACGTTTCCAGAGAATGTGCACCGTACCTGGAGGTAATGCAATACCGGGTCGATGCGTGGAGTGGAAGGAGCAAGCCCCCGTTCCGGCTCCCTGATCCAAAAATCAATTTAATATATGGTCCCCGGGTAGGGGACGTATCAGATATTAAACTGATAAGAACAGATACTACACTTGATCTTAGCCAAAAGGCCGAGAAGCGATGAGTCCAAAGCGTTTCGTGTTCCGTCCAAGCTCTTGGCACGATCCTCTCTTGTCACGGTGCCCTGTTTTCAAGCCAGCCTAACAATGGCTGCTGCTTAGCACCCCCACCCAGTCTCCCCACTTTGCACCCCTGGTTCTTAGCGGAGACAGCCGTTTGACTTTTCACACACTCAAAGGGCTCAGCCTTACGGCCAAACCTACCAAAAATAGCTTAAACTCGTTGGCGTTCCTCTCCACGGAAGTCTTTAGTAAAAGGCGAAAGACTTGTGCGTTATGAAGAGAAACCAGAGTCAGTACGGCCTTCGCCTTGAGGGCAGCCGAGAACCCCAGTCGTCCCAGCCACCACCGTCACGGTAGGCCTCTCTTTGCGCCTGCCGCGTTCCAAATCCCAGATCGCACCCGTCAGCTACCCTGCCCCGTACTGTCACATGCGCTATCCAATGGGGTTTGCGGAGGGTTAGGCTTAGGCGGAAAGCCCCGCCTTTGGGGGGCGGGGGCGGGGGCATGTGTGCTTGTAACATACAGAAACGCCCACCAATCGTCACGGCCCGACAACAGCACCGACTCTGCAGTCGTAAAACTGGCATAGTTGGCAGCACGCTTTCACGCTTACGAGTAAAAGAAGCTACCCGGGACACCTTGTTTTCCTTTGACGTAGCGGTCAGGGGAGAGCGCGAACGCAGTCCCCCACTACCAGAAATTATGCAGTCGAGACTCCCACATTTGGGGAATTCGCAGGGGTCAGCGCAACCGGAGTGCAATGGCTGAGCCTCGCCCTGGGTGAACCACCTTCTTGATCATGGTATCTCCCCTGCCAGGTAAGTATGAGTTGGAGTTGTCAGAGACGGTGGGGTCGGTTCCAGACACAGCACCCTGGCTGATGGTGGCCACACTGCACAATGCCAGAGTTCGGCGACATCAGCATTAGCTGACCCTCATCTGAGGCTTGTCCCCGAGGCGTTGCAAGCACTATACTGCAGTTTGACAAAGTTGCGCGGTGCACAAACTTTGCTGGTTTTATTGACTTTTCTCACCGGTCGGAGCTCGGCCCAGACAAACTGGAATGTGCCTGTTTTTTTTCAAAAAACAGTAATGCATAAGCCGTGTATGCTCCCGTCTCTAAAGGTCTGTTGGACACGTTATCCCCTTATATAGAGAGAACTGCTTACTTTACCTTCTTTTCCAGCTGCAAAAGAGAGACGGTACACCCTGATCAACCTCCGGGGAAGGGAAAAATCAAGAGTGCACCACTAAGCGTACGACTCAGTAACCGCATCAGGGCTTTGAGCAACTTGTACCCTATCGATAAAGGAATGTGAGAAAAGCAAGGGACTCCCCTGGAAAAAACACCCCCACAAAACTCTATAGTTACATTGCACGTTTCCAGAGAATGTGCACCGTACCTGGAGGTAATGCAATACCGGGTCGATGCGTGGAGTGGAAGGAGCAAGCCCCCGTTCCGGCTCCCTGATCCAAAAATCAATTTAATATATGGTCCCCGGGTAGGGGACGTATCAGATATTAAACTGATAAGAACAGATACTACACTTGATCTTAGCCAAAAGGCCGAGAAGCGATGAGTCCAAAGCGTTTCGTGTTCCGTCCAAGCTCTTGGCACGATCCTCTCTTGTCACGGTGCCCTGTTTTCAAGCCAGCCTAACAATGGCTGCTGCTTAGCACCCCCACCCAGTCTCCCCACTTTGCACCCCTGGTTCTTAGCGGAGACAGCCGTTTGACTTTTCACACACTCAAAGGGCTCAGCCTTACGGCCAAACCTACCAAAAATAGCTTAAACTCGTTGGCGTTCCTCTCCACGGAAGTCTTTAGTAAAAGGCGAAAGACTTGTGCGTTATGAAGAGAAACCAGAGTCAGTACGGCCTTCGCCTTGAGGGCAGCCGAGAACCCCAGTCGTCCCAGCCACCACCGTCACGGTAGGCCTCTCTTTGCGCCTGCCGCGTTCCAAATCCCAGATCGCACCCGTCAGCTACCCTGCCCCGTACTGTCACATGCGCTATCCAATGGGGTTTGCGGAGGGTTAGGCTTAGGCGGAAAGCCCCGCCTTTGGGGGGCGGGGGCGGGGGCTGGGGCATGTGTGCTTGTAACATACAGAAACGCCCACCAATCGTCACGGCCCGACAACAGCACCGACTCTGCAGTCGTAAAACTGGCATAGTTGGCAGCACGCTTTCACGCTTACGAGTAAAAGAAGCTACCCGGGACACCTTGTTTTCCTTTGACGTAGCGGTCAGGGGAGAGCGCGAACGCAGTCCCCCACTACCAGAAATTATGCAGTCGAGACTCCCACATTTGGGGAATTCGCAGGGGTCAGCGCAACCGGAGTGCAATGGCTGAGCCTCGCCCTGGGTGAACCACCTTCTTGATCATGGTATCTCCCCTGCCAGGTAAGTATGAGTTGGAGTTGTCAGAGACGGTGGGGTCGGTTCCAGACACAGCACCCTGGCTGATGGTGGCCACACTGCACAATGCCAGAGTTCGGCGACATCAGCATTAGCTGACCCTCATCTGAGGCTTGTCCCCGAGGCGTTGCAAGCACTATACTGCAGTTTGACAAAGTTGCGCGGTGCACAAACTTTGCTGGTTTTATTGACTTTTCTCACCGGTCGGAGCTCGGCCCAGACAAACTGGAATGTGCCTGTTTTTTTTCAAAAAACAGTAATGCATAAGCCGTGTATGCTCCCGTCTCTAAAGGTCTGTTGGACACGTTATCCCCTTATATAGAGAGAACTGCTTACTTTACCTTCTTTTCCAGCTGCAAAAGAGAGACGGTACACCCTGATCAACCTCCGGGGAAGGGAAAAATCAAGAGTGCACCACTAAGCGTACGACTCAGTAACCGCATCAGGGCTTTGAGCAACTTGTACCCTATCGATAAAGGAATGTGAGAAAAGCAAGGGACTCCCCTGGAAAAAACACCCCCCACAAAACTCTATAGTTACATTGCACGTTTCCAGAGAATGTGCACCGTACCTGGAGGTAATGCAATACCGGGTCGATGCGTGGAGTGGAAGGAGCAAGCCCCCGTTCCGGCTCCCTGATCCAAAAATCAATTTAATATATGGTCCCCGGGTAGGGGACGTATCAGATATTAAACTGATAAGAACAGATACTACACTTGATCTTAGCCAAAAGGCCGAGAAGCGATGAGTCCAAAGCGTTTCGTGTTCCGTCCAAGCTCTTGGCACGATCCTCTCTTGTCACGGTGCCCTGTTTTCAAGCCAGCCTAACAATGGCTGCTGCTTAGCACCCCCACCCAGTCTCCCCACTTTGCACCCCTGGTTCTTAGCGGAGACAGCCGTTTGACTTTTCACACACTCAAAGGGCTCAGCCTTACGGCCAAACCTACCAAAAATAGCTTAAACTCGTTGGCGTTCCTCTCCACGGAAGTCTTTAGTAAAAGGCGAAAGACTTGTGCGTTATGAAGAGAAACCAGAGTCAGTACGGCCTTCGCCTTGAGGGCAGCCGAGAACCCCAGTCGTCCCAGCCACCACCGTCACGGTAGGCCTCTCTTTGCGCCTGCCGCGTTCCAAATCCCAGATCGCACCCGTCAGCTACCCTGCCCCGTACTGTCACATGCGCTATCCAATGGGGTTTGCGGAGGGTTAGGCTTAGGCGGAAAGCCCCGCCTTTGGGGGGCGGGGGCGGGGGCTGGGGCATGTGTGCTTGTAACATACAGAAACGCCCACCAATCGTCACGGCCCGACAACAGCACCGACTCTGCAGTCGTAAAACTGGCATAGTTGGCAGCACGCTTTCACGCTTACGAGTAAAAGAAGCTACCCGGGACACCTTGTTTTCCTTTGACGTAGCGGTCAGGGGAGAGCGCGAACGCAGTCCCCCCACTACCAGAAATTATGCAGTCGAGACTCCCACATTTGGGGAATTCGCAGGGGTCAGCGCAACCGGAGTGCAATGGCTGAGCCTCGCCCTGGGTGAACCACCTTCTTGATCATGGTATCTCCCCTGCCAGGTAAGTATGAGTTGGAGTTGTCAGAGACGGTGGGGTCGGTTCCAGACACAGCACCCTGGCTGATGGTGGCCACACTGCACAATGCCAGAGTTCGGCGACATCAGCATTAGCTGACCCTCATCTGAGGCTTGTCCCCGAGGCGTTGCAAGCACTATACTGCAGTTTGACAAAGTTGCGCGGTGCACAAACTTTGCTGGTTTTATTGACTTTTCTCACCGGTCGGAGCTCGGCCCAGACAAACTGGAATGTGCCTGTTTTTTTTCAAAAAACAGTAATGCATAAGCCGTGTATGCTCCCGTCTCTAAAGGTCTGTTGGACACGTTATCCCCTTACTATAGAGAGAACTGCTTACTTTACCTTCTTTTCCAGCTGCAAAAGAGAGACGGTACACCCTGATCAACCTCCGGGGAAGGGAAAAATCAAGAGTGCACCACTAAGCGTACGACTCAGTAACCGCATCAGGGCTTTGAGCAACTTGTACCCTATCGATAAAGGAATGTGAGAAAAGCAAGGGACTCCCCTGGAAAAAACACCCCCCACAAAACTCTATAGTTACATTGCACGTTTCCAGAGAATGTGCACCGTACCTGGAGGTAATGCAATACCGGGTCGATGCGTGGAGTGGAAGGAGCAAGCCCCCGTTCCGGCTCCCTGATCCAAAAATCAATTTAATATATGGTCCCCGGGTAGGGGACGTATCAGATATTAAACTGATAAGAACAGATACTACACTTGATCTTAGCCAAAAGGCCGAGAAGCGATGAGTCCAAAGCGTTTCGTGTTCCGTCCAAGCTCTTGGCACGATCCTCTCTTGTCACGGTGCCCTGTTTTCAAGCCAGCCTAACAATGGCTGCTGCTTAGCACCCCCACCCAGTCTCCCCACTTTGCACCCCTGGTTCTTAGCGGAGACAGCCGTTTGACTTTTCACACACTCAAAGGGCTCAGCCTTACGGCCAAACCTACCAAAAATAGCTTAAACTCGTTGGCGTTCCTCTCCACGGAAGTCTTTAGTAAAAGGCGAAAGACTTGTGCGTTATGAAGAGAAACCAGAGTCAGTACGGCCTTCGCCTTGAGGGCAGCCGAGAACCCCAGTCGTCCCAGCCACCACCGTCACGGTAGGCCTCTCTTTGCGCCTGCCGCGTTCCAAATCCCAGATCGCACCCGTCAGCTACCCTGCCCCGTACTGTCACATGCGCTATCCAATGGGGTTTGCGGAGGGTTAGGCTTAGGCGGAAAGCCCCGCCTTTGGGGGGCGGGGGGCGGGGGGGCTGGGGCATGTGTGCTTGTAACATACAGAAACGCCCACCAATCGTCACGGCCCGACAACAGCACCGACTCTGCAGTCGTAAAACTGGCATAGTTGGCAGCACGCTTTCACGCTTACGAGTAAAAGAAGCTACCCGGGACACCTTGTTTTCCTTTGACGTAGCGGTCAGGGGAGAGCGCGAACGCAGTCCCCCACTACCAGAAATTATGCAGTCGAGACTCCCACATTTGGGGAATTCGCAGGGGTCAGCGCAACCGGAGTGCAATGGCTGAGCCTCGCCCTGGGTGAACCACCTTCTTGATCATGGTATCTCCCCTGCCAGGTAAGTATGAGTTGGAGTTGTCAGAGACGGTGGGGTCGGTTCCAGACACAGCACCCTGGCTGATGGTGGCCACACTGCACAATGCCAGAGTTCGGCGACATCAGCATTAGCTGACCCTCATCTGAGGCTTGTCCCCGAGGCGTTGCAAGCACTATACTGCAGTTTGACAAAGTTGCGCGGTGCACAAACTTTGCTGGTTTTATTGACTTTCTCACCGGTCGGAGCTCGGCCCAGACAAACTGGAATGTGCCTGTTTTTTTTCAAAAAACAGTAATGCATAAGCCGTGTATGCTCCCGTCTCTAAAGGTCTGTTGGACACGTTATCCCCTTATATAGAGAGAACTGCTTACTTTACCTTCTTTTCCAGCTGCAAAAGAGAGACGGTACACCCTGATCAACCTCCGGGAAGGGAAAAATCAAGAGTGCACCACTAAGCGTACGACTCAGTAACCGCATCAGGGCTTTGAGCAACTTGTACCCTATCGATAAAGGAATGTGAGAAAAGCAAGGGACTCCCCTGGAAAAAACACCCCCCACAAAACTCTATAGTTACATTGCACGTTTCCAGAGAATGTGCACCGTACCTGGAGGTAATGCAATACCGGGTCGATGCGTGGAGTGGAAGGAGCAAGCCCCCGTTCCGGCTCCCTGATCCAAAAATCAATTTAATATATGGTCCCCGGGTAGGGGACGTATCAGATATTAAACTGATAAGAACAGATACTACACTTGATCTTAGCCAAAAGGCCGAGAAGCGATGAGTCCAAAGCGTTTCGTGTTCCGTCCAAGCTCTTGGCACGATCCTCTCTTGTCACGGTGCCCTGTTTTCAAGCCAGCCTAACAATGGCTGCTGCTTAGCACCCCCACCCAGTCTCCCCACTTTGCACCCCTGGTTCTTAGCGGAGACAGCCGTTTGACTTTTCACACACTCAAAGGGCTCAGCCTTACGGCCAAACCTACCAAAAATAGCTTAAACTCGTTGGCGTTCCTCTCCACGGAAGTCTTTAGTAAAAGGCGAAAGACTTGTGCGTTATGAAGAGAAACCAGAGTCAGTACGGCCTTCGCCTTGAGGGCAGCCGAGAACCCCAGTCGTCCCAGCCACCACCGTCACGGTAGGCCTCTCTTTGCGCCTGCCGCGTTCCAAATCCCAGATCGCACCCGTCAGCTACCCTGCCCCGTACTGTCACATGCGCTATCCAATGGGGTTTGCGGAGGGTTAGGCTTAGGCGGAAAGCCCCGCCTTTGGGGGGCGGGGGCGGGGGCTGGGGCATGTGTGCTTGTAACATACAGAAACGCCCACCAATCGTCACGGCCCGACAACAGCACCGGACTCTGCAGTCGTAAAACTGGCATAGTTGGCAGCACGCTTTCACGCTTACGAGTAAAAGAAGCTACCCGGGACACCTTGTTTTCCTTTGACGTAGCGGTCAGGGGAGAGCGCGAACGCAGTCCCCCACTACCAGAAATTATGCAGTCGAGACTCCCACATTTGGGGAATTCGCAGGGGTCAGCGCAACCGGAGTGCAATGGCTGAGCCTCGCCCTGGGTGAACCACCTTCTTGATCATGGTATCTCCCCTGCCAGGTAAGTATGAGTTGGAGTTGTCAGAGACGGTGGGGTCGGTTCCAGACACAGCACCCTGGCTGATGGTGGCCACACTGCACAATGCCAGAGTTCGGCGACATCAGCATTAGCTGACCCTCATCTGAGGCTTGTCCCGAGGCGTTGCAAGCACTATACTGCAGTTTGACAAAGTTGCGCGGTGCACAAACTTTGCTGGTTTTATTGACTTTTCTCACCGGTCGGAGCTCGGCCCAGACAAACTGGAATGTGCCTGTTTTTTTTCAAAAAACAGTAATGCATAAGCCGTGTATGCTCCCGTCTCTAAAGGTCTGTTGGACACGTTATCCCCTTATATAGAGAGAACTGCTTACTTTACCTTCTTTTCCAGCTGCAAAAGAGAGACGGTACACCCTGATCAACCTCCGGGGAAGGGAAAAATCAAGAGTGCACCACTAAGCGTACGACTCAGTAACCGCATCAGGGCTTTGAGCAACTTGTACCCTATCGATAAAGGAATGTGAGAAAAGCAAGGGACTCCCCTGGAAAAAACACCCCCCACAAAACTCTATAGTTACATTGCACGTTTCCAGAGAATGTGCACCGTACCTGGAGGTAATGCAATACCGGGTCGATGCGTGGAGTGGAAGGAGCAAGCCCCCGTTCCGGCTCCCTGATCCAAAAATCAATTTAATATATGGTCCCCGGGTAGGGGACGTATCAGATATTAAACTGATAAGAACAGATACTACACTTGATCTTAGCCAAAAGGCCGAGAAGCGATGAGTCCAAAGCGTTTCGTGTTCCGTCCAAGCTCTTGGCACGATCCTCTCTTGTCACGGTGCCCTGTTTTCAAGCCAGCCTAACAATGGCTGCTGCTTAGCACCCCCACCCAGTCTCCCCACTTTGCACCCCTGGTTCTTAGCGGAGACAGCCGTTTGACTTTTCACACACTCAAAGGGCTCAGCCTTACGGCCAAACCTACCAAAAATAGCTTAAACTCGTTGGCGTTCCTCTCCACGGAAGTCTTTAGTAAAAGGCGAAAGACTTGTGCGTTATGAAGAGAAACCAGAGTCAGTACGGCCTTCGCCTTGAGGGCAGCCGAGAACCCCAGTCGTCCCAGCCACCACCGTCACGGTAGGCCTCTCTTTGCGCCTGCCGCGTTCCAAATCCCAGATCGCACCCGTCAGCTACCCTGCCCCGTACTGTCACATGCGCTATCCAATGGGGTTTGCGGAGGGTTAGGCTTAGGCGGAAAGCCCCGCCTTTGGGGGGCGGGGGCGGGGGCTGGGGCATGTGTGCTTGTAACATACAGAAACGCCCACCAATCGTCACGGCCCGACAACAGCACCGACTCTGCAGTCGTAAAACTGGCATAGTTGGCAGCACGCTTTCACGCTTACGAGTAAAAGAAGCTACCCGGGACACCTTGTTTTCCTTTGACGTAGCGGTCAGGGGAGAGCGCGAACGCAGTCCCCCACTACCAGAAATTATGCAGTCGAGACTCCCACATTTGGGGAATTCGCAGGGGTCAGCGCAACCGGAGTGCAATGGCTGAGCCTCGCCCTGGGTGAACCACCTTCTTGATCATGGTATCTCCCCTGCCAGGTAAGTATGAGTTGGAGTTGTCAGAGACGGTGGGGTCGGTTCCAGACACAGCACCCTGGCTGATGGTGGCCACACTGCACAATGCCAGAGTTCGGCGACATCAGCATTAGCTGACCCTCATCTGAGGCTTGTCGCCGAGGCGTTGCAAGCACTATACTGCAGTTTGACAAAGTTGCGCGGTGCACAAACTTTGCTGGTTTTATTGACTTTTCTCACCGGTCGGAGCTCGGCCCAGACAAACTGGAATGTGCCTGTTTTTTTTCAAAAAACAGTAATGCATAAGCCGTGTATGCTCCCGTCTCTAAAGGTCTGTTGGACACGTTATCCCCTTCTATAGAGGGAACTGCTTACTTTACCTTCTTTTCCAGCTGCAAAAGAGAGACGGTACACCCTGATCAACCTCCGGGGAAGGGAAAAATCAAGAGTGCACCACTAAGCGTACGACTCAGTAACCGCATCAGGGCTTTGAGCAACTTGTACCCTATCGATAAAGGAATGTGAGAAAAGCAAGGGACTCCCCTGGAAAAAACACCCCCCACAAAACTCTATAGTTACATTGCACGTTTCCAGAGAATGTGCACCGTACCTGGAGGTAATGCAATACCGGGTCGATGCGTGGAGTGGAAGGAGCAAGCCCCCGTTCCGGCTCCCTGATCCAAAAATCAATTTAATATATGGTCCCCGGGTAGGGGACGTATCAGATATTAAACTGATAAGAACAGATACTACACTTGATCTTAGCCAAAAGGCCGAGAAGCGATGAGTCCAAAGCGTTTCGTGTTCCGTCCAAGCTCTTGGCACGATCCTCTCTTGTCACGGTGCCCTGTTTTCAAGCCAGCCTAACAATGGCTGCTGCTTAGCACCCCCACCCAGTCTCCCCACTTTGCACCCCTGGTTCTTAGCGGAGACAGCCGTTTGACTTTTCACACACTCAAAGGGCTCAGCCTTACGGCCAAACCTACCAAAAATAGCTTAAACTCGTTGGCGTTCCTCTCCACGGAAGTCTTTAGTAAAAGGCGAAAGACTTGTGCGTTATGAAGAGAAACCAGAGTCAGTACGGCCTTCGCCTTGAGGGCAGCCGAGAACCCCAGTCGTCCCAGCCACCACCGTCACGGTAGGCCTCTCTTTGCGCCTGCCGCGTTCCAAATCCCAGATCGCACCCGTCAGCTACCCTGCCCCGTACTGTCACATGCGCTATCCAATGGGGTTTGCGGAGGGTTAGGCTTAGGCGGAAAGCCCCGCCTTTGGGGGCGGGGGCGGGGGCGGGGCATGTGTGCTTGTAACATACAGAAACGCCCACCAATCGTCACGGCCCGACAACAGCACCGACTCTGCAGTCGTAAAACTGGCATAGTTGGCAGCACGCTTTCACGCTTACGAGTAAAAGAAGCTACCCGGGACACCTTGTTTTCCTTTGACGTAGGTCAGGGGAGCGCGAACGCAGTCCCCCACTACCAGAAATATGCAGTCGAGACTCCACATTTGGGGAATTCGCAGGGGTCAGCGCAACCGGAGTGCAATGGCTGAGCCTCGCCCTGGGTGAACCACCTTCTTGATCATGGTATCTCCCCTGCCAGGTAAGTATGAGTTGGAGTTGTCAGAGACGGTGGGTCGGTTCCAGACACAGCACCCTGGCTGATGGTGGCCACACTGCACAATGCCAGAGTTCGGCGAC
This sequence comes from Lates calcarifer, assembly GCF_001640805.2. NCBI lineage: Eukaryota > Metazoa > Chordata > Actinopteri > Centropomidae > Lates > Lates calcarifer. The sequence continues at coordinate 1,351 of NW_026117207.1, read as the reverse complement.
ATCAGCATTAGCTGACCCTCATCTGAGGCTTGTCCCCGAGGCGTTGCAAGCACTATACTGCAGTTTGACAAAGTTGCGCGGTGCACAAACTTTGCTGGTTTTATTGACTTTTCTCACCGGTCGGAGCTCGGCCCAGACAAACTGGAATGTGCCTGTTTTTTTTCAAAAAACAGTAATGCATAAGCCGTGTATGCTCCCGTCTCTAAAGGTCTGTTGGACACGTTATCCCCTTATATAGAGAGAACTGCTTACTTTACCTTCTTTTCCAGCTGCAAAAGAGAGACGGTACACCCTGATCAACCTCCGGGAAGGGAAAAATCAAGAGTGCACCACTAAGCGTACGACTCAGTAACCGCATCAGGGCTTTGAGCAACTTGTACCCTATCGATAAGGAATGTGAGAAAAGCAAGGGACTCCCCTGGAAAAAACACCCCCCACAAAACTCTATAGTTACATTGCACGTTTCCAGAGAATGTGCACCGTACCTGGAGGTAATGCAATACCGGGTCGATGCGTGGAGTGGAAGGAGCAAGCCCCCGTTCCGGCTCCCTGATCCAAAAATCAATTTAATATATGGTCCCCGGTAGGGGACGTATCAGATATTAAACTGATAAGAACAGATACTACACTTGATCTTAGCCAAAAGGCCGAGAAGCGATGAGTCCAAAGCGTTTCGTGTTCCGTCCAAGCTCTTGGCACGATCCTCTCTTGTCACGGTGCCCTGTTTTCAAGCCAGCCTAACAATGGCTGCTGCTTAGCACCCCCACCCAGTCTCCCCACTTTGCACCCCTGGTTCTTAGCGGAGACAGCCGTTTGACTTTTCACACACTCAAGGGCTCAGCCTTACGGCCAAACCTACCAAAAATAGCTTAAACTCGTTGGCGTTCCTCTCCACGGAAGTCTTTAGTAAAAGGCGAAAGACTTGTGCGTTATGAAGAGAAACCAGAGTCAGTACGGCCTTCGCCTTGAGGGCAGCCGAGAACCCCAGTCGTCCCAGCCACCACCGTCACGGTAGCCTCTCTTTGCGCCTGCCGCGTTCCAAATCCCAGATCGCACCCGTCAGCTACCCTGCCCGTACTGTCACATGCGCTATCCAATGGGGTTTGCGGAGGGTTAGGCTTAGGCGGAAAGCCCCGCCTTTGGGGGGCGGGGGCGGGGGCTGGGGCATGTGTGCTTGTAACATACAGAAACGCCCACCAATCGTCACGGCCCGACAACAGCACCGACTCTGCAGTCGTAAAACTGGCATAGTTGGCAGCACGCTTTCACGCTTACGAGTAAAAGAAGCTACCCGGGACACCTTGTTTTCCTTTGACGTAGCGGTCAGGGGAGAGCGCGAACGCAGTCCCCC
>NW_026117206.1:0-24620 GCF_001640805.2 Lates calcarifer | reverse complement strand
CCTCCGGGGAAGGGAAAAATCAAGAGTGCACCACTAAGCGTACGACTCAGTAACCGCATCAGGGCTTTGAGCAACTTGTACCCTATCGATAAAGGAATGTGAGAAAAGCAAGGGACTCCCCTGGAAAAAACACCCCCACAAAACTCTATAGTTACATTGCACGTTTCCAGAGAATGTGCACCGTACCTGGAGGTAATGCAATACCGGGTCGATGCGTGGAGTGGAAGGAGCAAGCCCCCGTTCCGGCTCCCTGATCCAAAAATCAATTTAATATATGGTCCCCGGGTAGGGGACGTATCAGATATTAAACTGATAAGAACAGATACTACACTTGATCTTAGCCAAAAGGCCGAGAAGCGATGAGTCCAAAGCGTTTCGTGTTCCGTCCAAGCTCTTGGCACGATCCTCTCTTGTCACGGTGCCCTGTTTTCAAGCCAGCCTAACAATGGCTGCTGCTTAGCACCCCCACCCAGTCTCCCCACTTTGCACCCCTGGTTCTTAGCGGAGACAGCCGTTTGACTTTTCACACACTCAAAGGGCTCAGCCTTACGGCCAAACCTACCAAAAATAGCTTAAACTCGTTGGCGTTCCTCTCCACGGAAGTCTTTAGTAAAAGGCGAAAGACTTGTGCGTTATGAAGAGAAACCAGAGTCAGTACGGCCTTCGCCTTGAGGGCAGCCGAGAACCCCAGTCGTCCCAGCCACCACCGTCACGGTAGGCCTCTCTTTTGCGCCTGCCGCGTTCCAAATCCCAGATCGCACCCGTCAGCTACCCTGCCCCGTACTGTCACATGCGCTATCCAATGGGGTTTGCGGAGGGTTAGGCTTAGGCGGAAAGCCCCGCCTTTGGGGGGCGGGGGCTGGGGCATGTGTGCTTGTAACATACAGAAACGCCCACCAATCGTCACGGCCCGACAACAGCACCGACTCTGCAGTCGTAAAACTGGCATAGTTGGCAGCACGCTTTCACGCTTACGAGTAAAAGAAGCTACCCGGGACACCTTGTTTTCCTTTGACGTAGCGGTCAGGGGAGAGCGCGAACGCAGTCCCCCACTACCAGAAATTATGCAGTCGAGACTCCCACATTTGGGGAATTCGCAGGGGTCAGCGCAACCGGAGTGCAATGGCTGAGCCTCGCCCTGGGTGAACCACCTTCTTGATCATGGTATCTCCCCTGCCAGGTAAGTATGAGTTGGAGTTGTCAGAGACGGTGGGGTCGGTTCCAGACACAGCACCCTGGCTGATGGTGGCCACACTGCACAATGCCAGAGTTCGGCGACATCAGCATTAGCTGACCCTCATCTGAGGCTTGTCCCCGAGGCGTTGCAAGCACTATACTGCAGTTTGACAAAGTTGCGCGGTGCACAAACTTTGCTGGTTTTATTGACTTTTCTCACCGGTCGGAGCTCGGCCCAGACAAACTGGAATGTGCCTGTTTTTTTTCAAAAAACAGTAATGCATAAGCCGTGTATGCTCCCGTCTCTAAAGGTCTGTTGGACACGTTATCCCCTTATATAGAGAGAACTGCTTACTTTACCTTCTTTTCCAGCTGCAAAAGAGAGACGGTACACCCTGATCAACCTCCGGGGAAGGGAAAAATCAAGAGTGCACCACTAAGCGTACGACTCAGTAACCGCATCAGGGCTTTGAGCAACTTGTACCCTATCGATAAAGGAATGTGAGAAAAGCAAGGGACTCCCCTGGAAAAAACACCCCCCACAAACTCTATAGTTACATTGCACGTTTCCAGAGAATGTGCACCGTACCTGGAGGTAATGCAATACCGGGTCGATGCGTGGAGTGGAAGGAGCAAGCCCCCGTTCCGGCTCCCTGATCCAAAAATCAATTTAATATATGGTCCCCGGGTAGGGACGTATCAGATATTAAACTGATAAGAACAGATACTACACTTGATCTTAGCCAAAAGGCCGAGAAGCGATGAGTCCAAAGCGTTTCGTGTTCCGTCCAAGCTCTTGGCACGATCCTCTCTTGTCACGGTGCCCTGTTTTCAAGCCAGCCTAACAATGGCTGCTGCTTAGCACCCCCACCCAGTCTCCCCACTTTGCACCCCTGGTTCTTAGCGGAGACAGCCGTTTGACTTTTCACACACTCAAAGGGCTCAGCCTTACGGCCAAACCTACCAAAAATAGCTTAAACTCGTTGGCGTTCCTCTCCACGGAAGTCTTTAGTAAAAGGCGAAAGACTTGTGCGTTATGAAGAGAAACCAGAGTCAGTACGGCCTTCGCCTTGAGGGCAGCCGAGAACCCCAGTCGTCCCAGCCACCACCGTCACGGTAGGCCTCTCTTTGCGCCTGCCGCGTTCCAAATCCCAGATCGCACCCGTCAGCTACCCTGCCCCGTACTGTCACATGCGCTATCCAATGGGGTTTGCGGAGGGTTAGGCTTAGGCGGAAAGCCCCGCCTTTGGGGGGCGGGGGCGGGGGCTGGGGCATGTGTGCTTGTAACATACAGAAACGCCCACCAATCGTCACGGCCCGACAACAGCACCGACTCTGCAGTCGTAAAACTGGCATAGTTGGCAGCACGCTTACGAGTAAAAGAAGCTACCCGGGACACCTTGTTTTCCTTTGACGTAGCGGTCAGGGAGAGCGCGAACGCAGTCCCCCACTACCAGAAATTATGCAGTCGAGACTCCCACATTTGGGGAATTCGCAGGGGTCAGCGCAACCGGAGTGCAATGGCTGAGCCTCGCCCTGGGTGAACCACCTTCTTGATCATGGTATCTCCCCTGCCAGGTAAGTATGAGTTGGAGTTGTCAGAGACGGTGGGGTCGGTTCCAGACACAGCACCCTGGCTGATGGTGGCCACACTGCACAATGCCAGAGTTCGGCGACATCAGCATTAGCTGACCCTCATCTGAGGCTTGTCCCCGAGGCGTTGCAAGCACTATACTGCAGTTTGACAAAGTTGCGCGGTGCACAAACTTTGCTGGTTTTATTGACTTTTCTCACCGGTCGGAGCTCGGCCCAGACAAACTGGAATGTGCCTGTTTTTTTTCAAAAAACAGTAATGCATAAGCCGTGTATGCTCCCGTCTCTAAAGGTCTGTTGGACACGTTATCCCTTCTATAGAGGGAACTGCTTACTTTACCTTCTTTTCCAGCTGCAAAAGAGAGACGGTACACCCTGATCAACCTCCGGGGAAGGGAAAAATCAAGAGTGCACCACTAAGCGTACGACTCAGTAACCGCATCAGGGCTTTGAGCAACTTGTACCCTATCGATAAAGGAATGTGAGAAAAGCAAGGGACTCCCCTGGAAAAAACACCCCCCACAAAACTCTATAGTTACATTGCACGTTTCCAGAGAATGTGCACCGTACCTGGAGGTAATGCAATACCGGGTCGATGCGTGGAGTGGAAGGAGCAAGCCCCCGTTCCGGCTCCCTGATCCAAAAATCAATTTAATATATGGTCCCCGGGTAGGGGACGTATCAGATATTAAACTGATAAGAACAGATACTACACTTGATCTTAGCCAAAAGGCCGAGAAGCGATGAGTCCAAAGCGTTTCGTGTTCCGTCCAAGCTCTTGGCACGATCCTCTCTTGTCACGGTGCCCTGTTTTCAAGCCAGCCTAACAATGGCTGCTGCTTAGCACCCCCACCCAGTCTCCCCACTTTGCACCCCTGGTTCTTAGCGGAGACAGCCGTTTGACTTTTCACACACTCAAAGGGCTCAGCCTTACGGCCAAACCTACCAAAAATAGCTTAAACTCGTTGGCGTTCCTCTCCACGGAAGTCTTTAGTAAAAGGCGAAAGACTTGTGCGTTATGAAGAGAAACCAGAGTCAGTACGGCCTTCGCCTTGAGGGCAGCCGAGAACCCCAGTCGTCCCAGCCACCACCGTCACGGTAGGCCTCTCTTTGCGCCTGCCGCGTTCCAAATCCCAGATCGCACCCGTCAGCTACCCTGCCCCGTACTGTCACATGCGCTATCCAATGGGGTTTGCGGAGGGTTAGGCTTAGCGGAAAGCCCCGCCTTTGGGGGCGGGGCGGGCTGGGGCATGTGTGCTTGTAACATACAGAAACGCCACCAATCGTCACGGCCCGACAACAGCACCGACTCTGCAGTCGTAAAACTGGCATAGTTGGCAGCACGCTTACGAGTAAAAGAAGCTACCCGGGACACCTTGTTTTCCTTTGACGTAGCGGTCAGGGGAGAGCGCGAACGCAGTCCCCCACTACCAGAAATTATGCAGTCGAGACTCCCACATTTGGGGAATTCGCAGGGGTCAGCGCAACCGGAGTGCAATGGCTGAGCCTGGGTGAACCACCTTGTAACTGCCAAGTATGAGTTGGAGTTGTCAGAGACGGGGGTCGGTTCCAGACACAGCACCCTGGCTGATGGTGGCCACACTGCACAATGCCAGAGTTCGGCGACATCAGCATTAGCTGACCCTCATCTGAGGCTTGTCCCCGAGGCGTTGCAAGCACTATACTGCAGTTTGACAAAGTTGCGCGGTGCACAAACTTTGCTGGTTTTATTGACTTTTCTCACCGGTCGGAGCTCGGCCCAGACAAACTGGAATGTGCCTGTTTTTTTTCAAAAAACAGTAATGCATAAGCCGTGTATGCTCCCGTCTCTAAAGGTCTGTTGGACACGTTATCCCCTTATATAGAGAGAACTGCTTACTTTACCTTCTTTTCCAGCTGCAAAAGAGAGACGGTACACCCTGATCAACCTCCGGGGAAGGGAAAAATCAAGAGTGCACCACTAAGCGTACGACTCAGTAACCGCATCAGGGCTTTGAGCAACTTGTACCCTATCGATAAAGGAATGTGAGAAAAGCAAGGGACTCCCCTGGAAAAAACACCCCCCACAAAACTCTATAGTTACATTGCACGTTTCCAGAGAATGTGCACCGTACCTGGAGGTAATGCAATACCGGGTCGATGCGTGGAGTGGAAGGAGCAAGCCCCCGTTCCGGCTCCCTGATCCAAAAATCAATTTAATATATGGTCCCCGGGTAGGGGACGTATCAGATATTAAACTGATAAGAACAGATACTACACTTGATCTTAGCCAAAAGGCCGAGAAGCGATGAGTCCAAAGCGTTTCGTGTTCCGTCCAAGCTCTTGGCACGATCCTCTCTTGTCACGGTGCCCTGTTTTCAAGCCAGCCTAACAATGCTGCTGCTTAGCACCCCCACCCAGTCTCCCCACTTTGCATAGCGGAGACAGCCGTTTGACTTTTCACACACTCAAAGGGCTCAGCCTTACGGCCAAACCTACCAAAAATAGCTTAAACACGGAAGTCTTTAGTAAAAGGCGAAAGACTTGTGCGTTATGAAGAGAAACCAGAGTCAGTACGGCCTTCGCCTTAGTCGTCCCAGCCACCACCGTCAGCCTGTTCCCCAGATCGCACCCGTTACCCTGCCCCGTACTGTCACATGCGCTATCCAATGGGGTTTGCGGTTAGGCTTAGGCGGAAAAATGTGTGCTGTAACATACAGAAACGCGTCAGACAACAGCACGACTCTGCAGTCGTAAAACTGGCATAGTTGGCAGCACGCTTTCACGCTTACGAGTAAAAGAAGCTTTGTTTTCCTTTGACGTAGCGGTCCGAACGCAGTCCCCACTACCAGAAATTATGCAGTCGAGACTCCCACAGGAATTCGCTCAGCGCAACCGGAGTGCAATGGCTGAGCCTTGTTGATCATGGTATCTCCCCTGCCTGTCAGAGACGGTGGGGTCGGTTTGGCTGAACACTGCACAATGCCAGAGTTCGGCGACATCAGCATTAGCTGACCTCATCTGAGGCTTGTGTTGCAAGCACTGCAGTTTGACAAAGTTGCGCGGTGCACAAACTTTCGGCGACATCAGCATTAGCTGACCCTCATCTGAGGCTTGCCCGAGGCGTTGCAAGCACTATACTGCAGTTTGACAAAGTTGCGCGGTGCACAAACTTTGCTGGTTTTATTGACTTTTCTCACCGGTCGGAGCTCGGCCAGACAAACTGGAATGTGCCTGTTTTTTTTCAAAAAACAGTAATGCATAAGCCGTGTATGCTCCCGTCTCTAAAGGTCTGTTGGACACGTTATCCCCTTATATAGAGAGAACTGCTTACTTTACCTTCTTTTCCAGCTGCAAAAGAGAGACGGTACACCCTGATCAACCTCCGGGGAAGGGAAAAATCAAGAGTGCACCACTAAGCGTACGACTCAGTAACCGCATCAGGGCTTTGAGCAACTTGTACCCTATCGATAAAGGAATGTGAGAAAAGCAAGGGACTCCCCTGGAAAAAACACCCCCACAAAACTCTATAGTTACATTGCACGTTTCCAGAGAATGTGCACCGTACCTGGAGGTAATGCAATACCGGGTCGATGCGTGGAGTGGAAGGAGCAAGCCCCCGTTCCGGCTCCCTGATCCAAAAATCAATTTAATATATGGTCCCCGGGTAGGGGACGTATCAGATATTAAACTGATAAGAACAGATACTACACTTGATCTTAGCCAAAAGGCCGAGAAGCGATGAGTCCAAAGCGTTTCGTGTTCCGTCCAAGCTCTTGGCACGATCCTCTCTTGTCACGGTGCCCTGTTTTCAAGCCAGCCTAACAATGGCTGCTGCTTAGCACCCCCACCCAGTCTCCCCACTTTGCACCCCTGGTTCTTAGCGGAGACAGCCGTTTGACTTTTCACACACTCAAAGGGCTCAGCCTTACGGCCAAACCTACCAAAAATAGCTTAAACTCGTTGGCGTTCCTCTCCACGGAAGTCTTTAGTAAAAGGCGAAAGACTTGTGCGTTATGAAGAGAGAAACCAGAGTCAGTACGGCCTTCGCCTTGAGGGCAGCCGAGAACCCCAGTCGTCCCAGCCACCACCGTCACGGTAGGCCTCTCTTTGCGCCTGCCGCGTTCCAAATCCCAGATCGCACCCGTCAGCTACCCTGCCCCGTACTGTCACATGCGCTATCCAATGGGGTTTGCGGAGGGTTAGGCTTAGGCGGAAAGCCCCGCCTTTGGGGGGGCGGGGGCATGTGTGCTTGTAACATACAGAAACGCCCACCAATCGTCACGGCCCGACAACAGCACCGACTCTGCAGTCGTAAAACTGGCATAGTTGGCAGCACGCTTTCACGCTTACGAGTAAAAGAAGCTACCCGGGACACCTTGTTTTCCTTTGACGTAGCGGTCAGGGGAGAGCGCGAACGCAGTCCCCCACTACCAGAAATTATGCAGTCGAGACTCCCACATTTGGGGAATTCGCAGGGGTCAGCGCAACCGGAGTGCAATGGCTGAGCCTCGCCCCTGAACCACCTTCTTGATCATGGTATCTCCCTGCCAGTAAGTATGAGTTGGAGTTGTCAGAGACGGTGGGGTCGGTTCCAGACACAGCACCCTGGCTGATGGTGGCCACACTGCACAATGCCAGAGTTCGGCGACATCAGCATTAGCTGACCCTCATCTGAGGCTTGTCCCGAGGCGTTGCAAGCACTATACTGCAGTTTGACAAAGTTGCGCGGTGCACAAACTTTGCTGGTTTTATTGACTTTTCTCACCGGTCGGAGCTCGGCCCAGACAAACTGGAATGTGCCTGTTTTTTTTCAAAAAACAGTAATGCATAAGCCGTGTATGCTCCCGTCTCTAAAGGTCTGTTGGACACGTTATCCCTTTATAGAGGAACTGCTTACTTTACCTTCTTTTCCAGCTGCAAAAGAGAGACGGTACACCCTGATCAACCTCCGGGGAAGGGAAAAATCAAGAGTGCACCACTAAGCGTACGACTCAGTAACCGCATCAGGGCTTTGAGCAACTTGTACCCTATCGATAAAGGAATGTGAGAAAAGCAAGGGACTCCCTGGAAAAAACACCCCCACAAAACTCTATAGTTACATTGCACGTTTCCAGAGAATGTGCACCGTACCTGGAGGTAATGCAATACCGGGTCGATGCGTGGAGTGGAAGGAGCAAGCCCCCGTTCCGGCTCCCTGATCCAAAAATCAATTTAATATATGGTCCCCGGGTAGGGGACGTATCAGATATTAAACTGATAAGAACAGATACTACACTTGATCTTAGCCAAAAGGCCGAGAAGCGATGAGTCCAAAGCGTTTCGTGTTCCGTCCAAGCTCTTGGCACGATCCTCTCTTGTCACGGTGCCCTGTTTTCAAGCCAGCCTAACAATGGCTGCTGCTTAGCACCCCCACCCAGTCTCCCCACTTTGCACCCCTGGTTCTTAGCGGAGACAGCCGTTTGACTTTTCACACACTCAAAGGGCTCAGCCTTACGGCCAAACCTACCAAAAATAGCTTAAACTCGTTGGCGTTCCTCTCCACGGAAGTCTTTAGTAAAAGGCGAAAGACTTGTGCGTTATGAAGAGAAACCAGAGTCAGTACGGCCTTCGCCTTGAGGGCAGCCGAGAACCCCAGTCGTCCCAGCCACCACCGTCACGGTAGGCCTCTCTTTGCGCTGCCGCGTTCCAAATCCCAGATCGCACCCGTCAGCTACCCTGCCCCGTACTGTCACATGCGCTATCCAATGGGGTTTGCGGAGGGTTAGGCTTAGGCGGAAAGCCCCGCCTTTGGGGGGCGGGGGCGGGGGCTGGGGCATGTGTGCTTGTAACATACAGAAACGCCACCAATCGTCACGGCCCGACAACAGCACCGACTCTGCAGTCGTAAAACTGGCATAGTTGGCCAGCACGCTTTCACGCTTACGAGTAAAAGAAGCTACCCGGGACACCTTGTTTTCCTTTGACGTAGCGGTCAGGGGAGAGCGCGAACGCAGTCCCCCACTACCAGAAATTATGCAGTCGAGACTCCCACATTTGGGGAATTCGCAGGGGTCAGCGCAACCGGAGTGCAATGGCTGAGCCTCGCCCTGGGTGAACCACCTTCTTGATCATGGTATCTCCCCTGCCAGGTAAGTATGAGTTGGAGTTGTCAGAGACGGTGGGGTCGGTTCCAGACACAGCACCCTGGCTGATGGTGGCCACACTGCCACAATGCCAGAGTTCGGCGACATCAGCATTAGCTGACCCTCATCTGAGGCTTGTCCCCGAGGCGTTGCAAGCACTATACTGCAGTTTGACAAAGTTGCGCGGTGCACAAACTTTGCTGGTTTTATTGACTTTTCTCACCGGTCGGAGCTCGGCCCAGACAAACTGGAATGTGCCTGTTTTTTTTCAAAAAACAGTAATGCATAAGCCGTGTATGCTCCCGTCTCTAAAGGTCTGTTGGACACGTTATCCCCTTCTATAGAGGGAACTGCTTACTTTACCTTCTTTTCCAGCTGCAAAAGAGAGACGGTACACCCTGATCAACCTCCGGGGAAGGGAAAAATCAAGAGTGCACCACTAAGCGTACGACTCAGTAACCGCATCAGGGCTTTGAGCAACTTGTACCCTATCGATAAAGGAATGTGAGAAAAGCAAGGGACTCCCCTGGAAAAAACACCCCCCACAAAACTCTATAGTTACATTGCACGTTTCCAGAGAATGTGCACCGTACCTGGAGGTAATGCAATACCGGGTCGATGCGTGGAGTGGAAGGAGCAAGCCCCCGTTCCGGCTCCCTGATCCAAAAATCAATTTAATATATGGTCCCCGGGTAGGGGACGTATCAGATATTAAACTGATAAGAACAGATACTACACTTGATCTTAGCCAAAAGGCCGAGAAGCGATGAGTCCAAAGCGTTTCGTGTTCCGTCCAAGCTCTTGGCACGATCCTCTCTTGTCACGGTGCCCTGTTTTCAAGCCAGCCTAACAATGGCTGCTGCTTAGCACCCCCACCCAGTCTCCCCACTTTGCACCCCTGGTTCTTAGCGGAGACAGCCGTTTGACTTTTCACACACTCAAAGGGCTCAGCCTTACGGCCAAACCTACCAAAAATAGCTTAAACTCGTTGGCGTTCCTCTCCACGGAAGTCTTTAGTAAAAGGCGAAAGACTTGTGCGTTATGAAGAGAAACCAGAGTCAGTACGGCCTTCGCCTTGAGGGCAGCCGAGAACCCCAGTCGTCCCAGCCACCACCGTCACGGTAGGCCTCTCTTTGCGCCTGCCGCGTTCCAAATCCCAGATCGCACCCGTCAGCTACCCTGCCCCGTACTGTCACATGCGCTATCCAATGGGGTTTGCGGAGGGTTAGGCTTAGGCGGAAAGCCCCGCCTTTGGGGGGCGGGGGCGGGCTGGGGCATGTGTGCTTGTAACATACAGAAACGCCCACCAATCGTCACGGCCCGACAACAGCACCGACTCTGCAGTCGTAAAACTGGCATAGTTGGCAGCACGCTTTCACGCTTACGAGTAAAAGAAGCTACCCGGGACACCTTGTTTTCCTTTGACGTAGCGGTCAGGGAGAGCGCGAACGCAGTCCCCCACTACCAGAAATTATGCAGTCGAGACTCCCACATTTGGGGAATTCGCAGGGGTCAGCGCAACCGGAGTGCAATGGCTGAGCCTCGCCCTGGGTGAACCACCTTCTTGATCATGGTATCTCCCCTGCCAGGTAAGTATGAGTTGGAGTTGTCAGAGACGGTGGGGTCGGTTCCAGACACAGCACCCTGGCTGATGGTGGCCACACTGCACAATGCCAGAGTTCGGCGACATCAGCATTAGCTGACCCTCATCTGAGGCTTGTCCCCGAGGCGTTGCAAGCACTATACTGCAGTTTGACAAAGTTGCGCGGTGCACAAACTTTGCTGGTTTTATTGACTTTTCTCACCGGTCGGAGCTCGGCCCAGACAAACTGGAATGTGCCTGTTTTTTTTCAAAAAACAGTAATGCATAAGCCGTGTATGCTCCCGTCTCTAAAGGTCTGTTGGACACGTTATCCCCTTATATAGAGAGAACTGCTTACTTTACCTTCTTTTCCAGCTGCAAAAGAGAGACGGTACACCCTGATCAACCTCCGGGGAAGGGAAAAATCAAGAGTGCACCACTAAGCGTACGACTCAGTAACCGCATCAGGGCTTTGAGCAACTTGTACCCTATCGATAAAGGAATGTGAGAAAAGCAAGGGACTCCCCTGGAAAAAACACCCCCCACAAAACTCTATAGTTACATTGCACGTTTCCAGAGAATGTGCACCGTACCTGGAGGTAATGCAATACCGGGTCGATGCGTGGAGTGGAAGGAGCAAGCCCCCGTTCCGGCTCCCTGATCCAAAAATCAATTTAATATATGGTCCCCGGGTAGGGGACGTATCAGATATTAAACTGATAAGAACAGATACTACACTTGATCTTAGCCAAAAGGCCGAGAAGCGATGAGTCCAAAGCGTTTCGTGTTCCGTCCAAGCTCTTGGCACGATCCTCTCTTGTCACGGTGCCCTGTTTTCAAGCCAGCCTAACAATGGCTGCTGCTTAGCACCCCCACCCAGTCTCCCCACTTTGCACCCCTGGTTCTTAGCGGAGACAGCCGTTTGACTTTTCACACACTCAAAGGGCTCAGCCTTACGGCCAAACCTACCAAAAATAGCTTAAACTCGTTGGCGTTCCTCTCCACGGAAGTCTTTAGTAAAAGGCGAAAGACTTGTGCGTTATGAAGAGAAACCAGAGTCAGTACGGCCTTCGCCTTGAGGGCAGCCGAGAACCCCAGTCGTCCCAGCCACCACCGTCACGGTAGGCCTCTCTTTGCGCCTGCCGCGTTCCAAATCCCAGATCGCACCCGTCAGCTACCCTGCCCCGTACTGTCACATGCGCTATCCAATGGGGTTTGCGGAGGGTTAGGCTTAGGCGGAAAGCCCCGCCTTTGGGGGGGCGGGGCGGGGCTGGGGCATGTGTGCTTGTAACATACAGAAACGCCCACCAATCGTCACGGCCCGACAACAGCACCGACTCTGCAGTCGTAAAACTGGCATAGTTGGCAGCACGCTTTCACGCTTACGAGTAAAAGAAGCTACCCGGGACACCTTGTTTTCCTTTGACGTAGCGGTCAGGGAGAGCGCGAACGCAGTCCCCCACTACCAGAAATTATGCAGTCGAGACTCCCACATTTGGGGAATTCGCAGGGGTCAGCGCAACCGGAGTGCAATGGCTGAGCCTCGCCCTGGGTGAACCACCTTCTTGATCATGGTATCTCCCCTGCCAGGTAAGTATGAGTTGGAGTTGTCAGAGACGGTGGGGTCGGTTCCAGACACAGCACCCTGGCTGATGGTGGCCACACTGCACAATGCCAGAGTTCGGCGACATCAGCATTAGCTGACCCTCATCTGAGGCTTGTCCCCGAGGCGTTGCAAGCACTATACTGCAGTTTGACAAAGTTGCGCGGTGCACAAACTTTGCTGGTTTTATTGACTTTTCTCACCGGTCGGAGCTCGGCCCAGACAAACTGGAATGTGCCTGTTTTTTTTCAAAAAACAGTAATGCATAAGCCGTGTATGCTCCCGTCTCTAAAGGTCTGTTGGACACGTTATCCCCTTCTATAGAGGAGAACTGCTTACTTTACCTTCTTTTCCAGCTGCAAAAGAGAGACGGTACACCCTGATCAACCTCCGGGGAAGGGAAAAATCAAGAGTGCACCACTAAGCGTACGACTCAGTAACCGCATCAGGGCTTTGAGCAACTTGTACCCTATCGATAAAGGAATGTGAGAAAAGCAAGGGACTCCCTGGAAAAAACACCCCCCACAAAACTCTATAGTTACATTGCACGTTTCCAGAGAATGTGCACCGTACCTGGAGGTAATGCAATACCGGGTCGATGCGTGGAGTGGAAGGAGCAAGCCCCCGTTCCGGCTCCCTGATCCAAAAATCAATTTAATATATGGTCCCCGGGTAGGGGACGTATCAGATATTAAACTGATAAGAACAGATACTACACTTGATCTTAGCCAAAAGGCCGAGAAGCGATGAGTCCAAAGCGTTTCGTGTTCCGTCCAAGCTCTTGGCACGATCCTCTCTTGTCACGGTGCCCTGTTTTCAAGCCAGCCTAACAATGGCTGCTGCTTAGCACCCCCACCCAGTCTCCCCACTTTGCACCCTGGTTCTTAGCGGAGACAGCCGTTTGACTTTTCACACACTCAAAGGGCTCAGCCTTACGGCCAAACCTACCAAAAATAGCTTAAACTCGTTGGCGTTCCTCTCCACGGAAGTCTTTAGTAAAAGGCGAAAGACTTGTGCGTTATGAAGAGAAACCAGAGTCAGTACGGCCTTCGCCTTGAGGGCAGCCGAGAACCCCAGTCGTCCCAGCCACCACCGTCACGGTAGGCCTCTCTTTGCGCCTGCCGCGTTCCAAATCCCAGATCGCACCCGTCAGCTACCCTGCCCCGTACTGTCACATGCGCTATCCAATGGGGTTTGCGGAGGGTTAGGCTTAGGCGGAAAGCCCCGCCTTTGGGCGGGGCGGGGGCTGGGGCATGTGTGCTTGTAACATACAGAAACGCCCACCAATCGTCACGGCCCGACAACAGCACCGACTCTGCAGTCGTAAAACTGGCATAGTTGGCAGCACGCTTTCACGCTTACGAGTAAAAGAAGCTACCCGGGACACCTTGTTTTCCTTTGACGTAGCGGTCAGGGGAGAGCGCGAACGCAGTCCCCCACTACCAGAAATTATGCAGTCGAGACTCCCACATTTGGGGAATTCGCAGGGGTCAGCGCAACCGGAGTGCAATGGCTGAGCCTCGCCCTGGGTGAACCACCTTCTTGATCATGGTATCTCCCCTGCCAGGTAAGTATGAGTTGGAGTTGTCAGAGACGGTGGGTCGGTTCCAGACACAGCACCCTGGCTGATGGTGGCCACACTGCACAATGCCAGAGTTCGGCGACATCAGCATTAGCTGACCCTCATCTGAGGCTTGTCCCCGAGGCGTTGCAAGCACTATACTGCAGTTTGACAAAGTTGCGCGGTGCACAAACTTTGCTGGTTTTATTGACTTTTCTCACCGGTCGGAGCTCGGCCCAGACAAACTGGAATGTGCCTGTTTTTTTTCAAAAAACAGTAATGCATAAGCCGTGTATGCTCCCGTCTCTAAAGGTCTGTTGGACACGTTATCCCCTTATATAGAGAGAACTGCTTACTTTACCTTCTTTTCCAGCTGCAAAAGAGAGACGGTACACCCTGATCAACCTCCGGGGAAGGGAAAAATCAAGAGTGCACCACTAAGCGTACGACTCAGTAACCGCATCAGGGCTTTGAGCAACTTGTACCCTATCGATAAAGGAATGTGAGAAAAGCAAGGGACTCCCCTGGAAAAAACACCCCCCACAAAACTCTATAGTTACATTGCACGTTTCCAGAGAATGTGCACCGTACCTGGAGGTAATGCAATACCGGGTCGATGCGTGGAGTGGAAGGAGCAAGCCCCCGTTCCGGCTCCCTGATCCAAAAATCAATTTAATATATGGTCCCCGGGTAGGGGACGTATCAGATATTAAACTGATAAGAACAGATACTACACTTGATCTTAGCCAAAAGGCCGAGAAGCGATGAGTCCAAAGCGTTTCGTGTTCCGTCCAAGCTCTTGGCACGATCCTCTCTTGTCACGGTGCCCTGTTTTCAAGCCAGCCTAACAATGGCTGCTGCTTAGCACCCCCACCCAGTCTCCCCACTTTGCACCCCTGGTTCTTAGCGGAGACAGCCGTTTGACTTTTCACACACTCAAAGGGCTCAGCCTTACGGCCAAACCTACCAAAAATAGCTTAAACTCGTTGGCGTTCCTCTCCACGGAAGTCTTTAGTAAAAGGCGAAAGACTTGTGCGTTATGAAGAGAAACCAGAGTCAGTACGGCCTTCGCCTTGAGGGCAGCCGAGAACCCCAGTCGTCCCAGCCACCACCGTCACGGTAGGCCTCTCTTTGCGCCTGCCGCGTTCCAAATCCCAGATCGCACCCGTCAGCTACCCTGCCCCGTACTGTCACATGCGCTATCCAATGGGGTTTGCGGAGGGTTAGGCTTAGGCGGAAAGCCCCGCCTTTGGGGCGGGGCGGGGTCGGGGCTGGGGCATGTGTGCTTGTAACATACAGAAACGCCCACCAATCGTCACGGCCCGACAACAGCACCGACTCTGCAGTCGTAAAACTGGCATAGTTGGCAGCACGCTTTCACGCTTACGAGTAAAAGAAGCTACCCGGGACACCTTGTTTTCCTTTGACGTAGCGGTCAGGGGAGAGCGCGAACGCAGTCCCCCACTACCAGAAATTATGCAGTCGAGACTCCCACATTTGGGGAATTCGCAGGGGTCAGCGCAACCGGAGTGCAATGGCTGAGCCTCGCCCTGGGTGAACCACCTTCTTGATCATGGTATCTCCCCTGCCAGGTAAGTATGAGTTGGAGTTGTCAGAGACGGTGGGGTCGGTTCCAGACACAGCACCCTGGCTGATGGTGGCCACACTGCACAATGCCAGAGTTCGGCGACATCAGCATTAGCTGACCCTCATCTGAGGCTTGTCCCCGAGGCGTTGCAAGCACTATACTGCAGTTTGACAAAGTTGCGCGGTGCACAAACTTTGCTGGTTTTATTGACTTTTCTCACCGGTCGGAGCTCGGCCCAGACAAACTGGAATGTGCCTGTTTTTTTTCAAAAAACAGTAATGCATAAGCCGTGTATGCTCCCGTCTCTAAAGGTCTGTTGGACACGTTATCCCCTTATATAGAGAGAACTGCTTACTTTACCTTCTTTTCCAGCTGCAAAAGAGAGACGGTACACCCTGATCAACCTCCGGGGAAGGGAAAAATCAAGAGTGCACCACTAAGCGTACGACTCAGTAACCGCATCAGGGCTTTGAGCAACTTGTACCCTATCGATAAAGGAATGTGAGAAAAGCAAGGGACTCCCCTGGAAAAAACACCCCCCACAAAACTCTATAGTTACATTGCACGTTTCCAGAGAATGTGCACCGTACCTGGAGGTAATGCAATACCGGGTCGATGCGTGGAGTGGAAGGAGCAAGCCCCCGTTCCGGCTCCCTGATCCAAAAATCAATTTAATATATGGTCCCCGGGTAGGGGACGTATCAGATATTAAACTGATAAGAACAGATACTACACTTGATCTTAGCCAAAAGGCCGAGAAGCGATGAGTCCAAAGCGTTTCGTGTTCCGTCCAAGCTCTTGGCACGATCCTCTCTTGTCACGGTGCCCTGTTTTCAAGCCAGCCTAACAATGGCTGCTGCTTAGCACCCCCACCCAGTCTCCCCACTTTGCACCCCTGGTTCTTAGCGGAGACAGCCGTTTGACTTTTCACACACTCAAAGGGCTCAGCCTTACGGCCAAACCTACCAAAAATAGCTTAAACTCGTTGGCGTTCCTCTCCACGGAAGTCTTTAGTAAAAGGCGAAAGACTTGTGCGTTATGAAGAGAAACCAGAGTCAGTACGGCCTTCGCCTTGAGGGCAGCCGAGAACCCCAGTCGTCCCAGCCACCACCGTCACGGTAGGCCTCTCTTTGCGCCTGCCGCGTTCCAAATCCCAGATCGCACCCGTCAGCTACCCTGCCCCGTACTGTCACATGCGCTATCCAATGGGGTTTGCGGAGGGTTAGGCTTAGGCGGAAAGCCCCGCCTTTGGGGGGGGCGGGGCGGGGCTGGGGCATGTGTGCTTGTAACATACAGAAACGCCCACCAATCGTCACGGCCCGACAACAGCACCGACTCTGCAGTCGTAAAACTGGCATAGTTGGCAGCACGCTTTCACGCTTACGAGTAAAAGAAGCTACCCGGGACACCTTGTTTTCCTTTGACGTAGCGGTCAGGGGAGAGCGCGAACGCAGTCCCCCACTACCAGAAATTATGCAGTCGAGACTCCCACATTTGGGGAATTCGCAGGGGTCAGCGCAACCGGAGTGCAATGGCTGAGCCTCGCCCTGGGGTGAACCACCTTCTTGATCATGGTATCTCCCCTGCCAGGTAAGTATGAGTTGGAGTTGTCAGAGACGGTGGGGTCGGTTCCAGACACAGCACCCTGGCTGATGGTGGCCACACTGCACAATGCCAGAGTTCGGCGACATCAGCATTAGCTGACCCTCATCTGAGGCTTGTCCCCGAGGCGTTGCAAGCACTATACTGCAGTTTGACAAAGTTGCGCGGGTGCACAAACTTTGCTGGTTTTATTGACTTTTCTCACCGGTCGGAGCTCGGCCCAGACAAACTGGAATGTGCCTGTTTTTTTTCAAAAAACAGTAATGCATAAGCCGTGTATGCTCCCGTCTCTAAAGGTCTGTTGGACACGTTATCCCCTTATATAGAGGAGAACTGCTTACTTTACCTTCTTTTCCAGCTGCAAAAGAGAGACGGTACACCCTGATCAACCTCCGGGGAAGGGAAAAATCAAGAGTGCACCACTAAGCGTACGACTCAGTAACCGCATCAGGGCTTTGAGCAACTTGTACCCTATCGATAAAGGAATGTGAGAAAAAGCAAGGGACTCCCCTGGAAAAAACACCCCCACAAAACTCTATAGTTACATTGCACGTTTCCAGAGAATGTGCACCGTACCTGGAGGTAATGCAATACCGGGTCGATGCGTGGAGTGGAAGGAGCAAGCCCCCGTTCCGGCTCCCTGATCCAAAAATCAATTTAATATATGGTCCCCGGGTAGGGGACGTATCAGATATTAAACTGATAAGAACAGATACTACACTTGATCTTAGCCAAAAGGCCGAGAAGCGATGAGTCCAAAGCGTTTCGTGTTCCGTCCAAGCTCTTGGCACGATCCTCTCTTGTCACGGTGCCCTGTTTTCAAGCCAGCCTAACAATGGCTGCTGCTTAGCACCCCCACCCAGTCTCCCCACTTTGCACCCCTGGTTCTTAGCGGAGACAGCCGTTTGACTTTTCACACACTCAAAGGGCTCAGCCTTACGGCCAAACCTACCAAAAATAGCTTAAACTCGTTGGCGTTCCTCTCCACGGAAGTCTTTAGTAAAAGGCGAAAGACTTGTGCGTTATGAAGAGAAACCAGAGTCAGTACGGCCTTCGCCTTGAGGGCAGCCGAGAAACCCCAGTCGTCCCAGCCACCACCGTCACGGTAGGCCTCTCTTTGCGCCTGCCGCGTTCCAAATCCCAGATCGCACCCGTCAGCTACCCTGCCCCGTACTGTCACATGCGCTATCCAATGGGTTTGCGGAGGTTAGGCTTAGGCGGAAAGCCCCGCCTTTGGGGGCGGGGGCGGGGGCTGGGGCATGTGTGCTTGTAACATACAGAAACGCCCACCAATCGTCACGGCCCGACAACAGCACCGACTCTGCAGTCGTAAAACTGGCATAGTTGGCAGCACGCTTTCACGCTTACGAGTAAAAGAAGCTACCCGGGACACCTTGTTTTCCTTTGACGTAGCGGTCAGGGGAGAGCGCGAACGCAGTCCCCCCACTACCAGAAATTATGCAGTCGAGACTCCCACATTTGGGGAATTCGCAGGGGTCAGCGCAACCGGAGTGCAATGGCTGAGCCTCGCCCTGGGTGAACCACCTTCTTGATCATGGTATCTCCCCTGCCAGGTAAGTATGAGTTGGAGTTGTCAGAGACGGTGGGGTCGGTTCCAGACACAGCACCCTGGCTGATGGTGGCCACACTGCACAATGCCAGAGTTCGGCGACATCAGCATTAGCTGACCCTCATCTGAGGCTTGTCGCCGAGGCGTTGCAAGCACTATACTGCAGTTTGACAAAGTTGCGCGGTGCACAAACTTTGCTGGTTTTATTGACTTTTCTCACCGGTCGGAGCTCGGCCCAGACAAACTGGAATGTGCCTGTTTTTTTTCAAAAAACAGTAATGCATAAGCCGTGTATGCTCCCGTCTCTAAAGGTCTGTTGGACACGTTATCCCCTTCTATAGAGAGAACTGCTTACTTTACCTTCTTTTCCAGCTGCAAAAGAGAGACGGTACACCCTGATCAACCTCCGGGGAAGGGAAAAATCAAGAGTGCACCACTAAGCGTACGACTCAGTAACCGCATCAGGGCTTTGAGCAACTTGTACCCTATCGATAAAGGAATGTGAGAAAAGCAAGGGACTCCCCTGGAAAAAACACCCCCCACAAAACTCTATAGTTACATTGCACGTTTCCAGAGAATGTGCACCGTACCTGGAGGTAATGCAATACCGGGGTCGATGCGTGGAGTGGAAGGAGCAAGCCCCCGTTCCGGCTCCCTGATCCAAAAATCAATTTAATATATGGTCCCCGGGTAGGGGACGTATCAGATATTAAACTGATAAGAACAGATTTTTTTTTTTTTTTTTTTTTTTTCTCTTTATTGATACTCATTTCCATTTTCCATAGAAACTTTTGCATAATTAAAAAAAATACACCCTACATCAAAATACAACTTGTCAACAATTGTGGATAATCTGTAAAATCATAGTTAAGACAATGAAAACAGTACTTCTAAGAGGTTTTACAGATTAAAAAAAAAAAACAACAAAGTTGTAAAGGAATATTTTAAAAGGGAGTGTATTTGTTAAAAGGTTCTCTTGTGCAGGAGGCAGGGTGAGTCCTACCCAGGGTTACTCACTCCGCTCCTCCAAACAGTAAGTCTCTCAGGGATCCTGTCCTGGTGCTCATAGGAGATCCCCGCCCTCTCGCTCCTTCCCACCTTCCTCTCCCGGAGAGCCAGGCCGCCGCTGCTTTGACCTTTTCCCGGTGTAGCTCCCGGCTCCTTCGTCCAAATGGGCACAGAGGCGATTCTTCTTTGTGGCTGTGTCCTAGGCCTGCCGCCTGCAGCTTCGGCCACTTGGACCGTCGCTGCGGCCATCCGGATCACAGCCACGGGGGGCATCTGCATGTGCTTCCTTACCAGCAAGTTTCTGGAGGTCCACATGGCGTCTTTGATGGCGGCCAGGGTGAGCCACTGCTTGGCAAAGTCGTCTTTTTTGATTGCTTCCTGGCTCACCCCATAGAGCACCAGCTGTGCTGTAGAGACCTCCCTTGCTGGCAAGTATGGGAATTGTAAGGAGCCGGCCATTGCCACTGGTCTACCGGGCAGCGCTGCACTCCCAGAGCAGATGCCTCACCGACTCAGGCGCGCCACAACCCAGGTCGGGGGCAGGTTGAGAGCGCCGACATGCCCCGGGAGTGCATGACGGACCTGACCGGGAGGATCTCGTGAGCCACCATCCATGACAGGTCCCGGAGTCTGTTTGGAAGAGCGGGGGTGGTTGACGTTGCGCCAAACTGTTGAGGGCTGGCCTAATGGAAGCCCGCGCACTGGACTCACTGGTTCCTGCTCCTGCACAACAGAAATCAACACACGGTGATTGGCTAAAACTTGCAGCTCCTCCTGCTCCAGGTTAAAATGCTTTAAAAACTTCTGAATAAAAGCATAGGCTGGTGGCAGGTTAGAAAGGACCACAGGTACTTTAAGATCAGTGGGGTAAAATCTTCAATCTTCTGAGATAAGAACCCATCCAGAATCGTGTCATTGCTGTGGTCTTAGGGTTTCTGGATGGGTCTGTAGCATATTTCACGTATAGCGCGACGTATCGGCTTCCCTAAAAACAAGTGTAGGTCAGGTACTCCTTTTCCCCCTTTTCTTTTGGCCTCCTCATCACGTCTCTCCTCAGTCTTTCCCACTTGGAGCCCCACAAAAAGTAAAAGATGGCTCGGTCAAGATCTAAAAGCACTCTCCTAGGAGGGATAAAAACGGAACTGATCAGTAAAAGCAAGGGTAAAATCACTGCTTTGATGATTAAAACCTTCCCTTCAATGGTCAGTCCTCTAAGTCCCCAGTATCCTAGTCTTTGCCTTACTTTCCTACCACGTCTGGCCAATTTGTTTTCCCTCCCCCTCCTTGTCAAATTTGACCCCCAGTATTCTCTGGTCAGTCTGTGTCACAGTCAGGGGGAGTCCTGTCATTTCAGTCGCCGTCCATGGCCCATAAAGTTGGGCTTGGGTCTTGCCTCTGTTGAGTTTTGACCCAGAGGCCCGTCCAAACCAGTCAGTCAAGTCCAGCGTCTGTTGACAGATAAAAGGTCGTGCATAAAACGTTCACGTCGTCCATGTATAAAACGCATTTAGTCTGAAGTCCCCCGCTCCCTGGGATTCCGATCCCATTGATTCGTTGGTCCCTTCTCAGATCTGCCGCCAGAGGTTCTATACAGATGACATAGAGGAGGGCAGATAACGGACAGCCCTGACGAACACCGCAGTTAATATCCACTGCTTTTGTCAGGTGCCCGTTAATAACAAATCTGCTGGTGATTGCTCCGGTACAGCAATCCCACCAAGCTATAAACCTTTCTGGAAATCCCATTTTTTTGCAGTACCCGAAAGAGGGGTACTGGTGCGAGACCCGATCGAAGGCTTTTTCAAAATCTAAATTTAGTACTATTAGCCTGATGTTTCTGTCTCTCGCGTAACAGATGGTGTCTCGGATCAGTACGAGGCTGTCGGTGATCTTCCTCCCCGGAATGGCGCAGGCTTGATCTGGGTGAATCACCTCTTCTAAAAATCCAGACATACGTGAGGCTAAAAGTTTGCAGTCAAAGTTTAAAAGAGTGATAGGTCTCCAGTTCTTCAAATCAGTCTTATCTTTGGCCTTGTGAAGGAGAGTCACTATCCCTATTCTAAAACTGTCAGGAAGTCGGTCTAGTCGTTCAAAACCCATAAAAACAGCAAGCAAATCAGGTGCTAAAATGTCCCAAAATGTCAAATAAAATTCCAGGGGAAGTCCATCTTGTCCTGGGGACTTCCCCTTCTTAAAACCTGTGATGCATTTATTTAACTCTAAAATCGTAAAATCTTGGGTTAAAAGCACGCTGCTTTCTACTGTCCCGGTAATGAGGTTTAAAACTTCTGTCATGGTGTCTTTTTCAATAGGTTTCCTTTGGTACAATTTTTCATAGTAGTTTTCAACAACTTGTTTAATTTCTTCTATTGTTTCTACTGTGCACCCATTTTCTTTTGTTAGTTTACAAACCGTTCCCCTTTTATTTATGATTTTCTTAAAAAAATACCTTGTGCACTTTTCCCCCTCTTCAATTTCTTGTTCCCTGCTTCTTAAAATGACACCTTTACTTTTGGTTTCTGCTAAAACCGACATCTCTGTTTTGACTTGTTTTATTTCCTCACTAAAATCCATTCCGCATTGTTGTAGTTTAAAATAGCGTTGTAGTCGTTTCTGCAGTCCCATCATGCGTCTATTTTCCCTACTCTTTTTTCTCTTCCCTGCCTGTCTAAAAAAAGTCTGGGTCTTTTCCTTCACCATTTCCCACCAGTGTGCGCATGTGTCGTAAAAGTCTTGAAGGGTCTGCCACTCTCTGTACTGCTCCCTGTATTGGTTGACTAAAACCTGGTCTTCTAAAAGGGAGCAGTTGAGTTTCCACAGACCACTTCCTGATGTCACACCCGAAGAGAGCGAAAGGGTGCAGGAAAGCATCAGGTGATCGGAAAAGAAAACAGGGGTCAATCTAGCATCGGTTGGTGGGCAGTCCCGTGTAAAAATATAGTCTATGCGAGAGGCTCTGGTGCCATCACCACTGAACCAGGTGAAGCCCTCCTCTCTAGGATGCATGGTTTTAAAACAGTCCTGAATTTTAAAATCCCTGCATATGCCCTGTAGTAAAAGTGATGCTTTATCAACTTTAAAATCTTGCCCTCCTCTTTTCCTGTCTTTCCTGCTTAAAATACAATTAAAATCACCCCCTACAACTAAAGGTTCCCTACCTAGCATGTGGAACTGCAGTTCTTCTAAAAGGTCATACCTGTCATTCCTGTCATTAAAGCCATAAATATTTAAGAGATTAAAATCCCTTCTCCTAAAAGTCAAGTGTGCTAAAAGTGCCCGACCATTTCTCACCACAGTGCTGCCCTTCACCAGAACCTTAGGATTTTTGATTAAAATGGCCACTCCATCATTTTTGTTGTAATTTGATCCACTCCATATTGATGTATATGGCCACAACTCCTCCCACTGTCTGTAGTGTTTTAAAAACGGAATGCCACATTCCTGTATTAAAAACACATCTGACTTAAAGGAAACAAGATAGGATAAAATACTCTGGGCTCTAACTCGCGACTTCACACTTCTCACATTGACGGTTGAGAAGGTGAGAGTCATGAGTATGGTTAAAAACAACAGGTATGAAATTTTAAAAGGACTATACAAGGAATTTCAGAGATAAAATGGCAGTCAGATAATCTGCTGTGAATGGAGCTCTTCCTTCACTCTTACAGGTGAAGAGTAAGGGGGTTTAGCTCCAGTCCCCGGATGGACTCTGGGGGTTGGTCTAGGCTGCAACCTTGCATTTAGTTTTGAGTCCTTAGGGGTTGATTGCAGAGCTATTGTTAAAAATGAGACCTCATTTGGTGAATCGGAGGGGAAGACTCTGGGCTCCTCCACAGATGAACTGTCTGAGAGAGTCCCAACTCTTCCCCTCTTCTCTGAGAATACAGGAGACTCAGAGGACAATTCTGATGCCAGCCTCTTTGTTTGCTGGCGTTGGGGGGAGGCATCCTCGCTATCAGTCTGCAATTGGCCTTCCTCATTATCTGAACTAGCTCCGCCCTCTACCTGCATTGCCCCATCCTCTCCAGAACTCTCTGTTGATGGGGCTGTTGCAGGCCCCTCCCTTTCTCCGCCTCATCTGATTCCACTCCTCCAATCACAGGATTTGGCGGGAGATTTGAATTTTCCGGCCCAGCCTCTTCAATTAGCTCTCTAACTGCCTGGCCTGGTCCACCATTTTGCCCACTTGCTTTTGCTGCCTTTACTTTGTTGGCAAAAGATTTGGGCAATCTCTGAAGAGGGTGGTTTGATTCTCCACATAGATTGCATTTTCTGCCATTGGTGCACTCCTCAAAGGTGTGCCCAATTTCTCTGCATTTCCCCACAGACAGTCTGCTGACAAGCTTCGGCCAGGTGCCCGTGCTCACCACACTTGCGGCAGAGCTTGGGCTGACCCTGGTAATGGATGTAGCCCCTGTTTTCTCCCAGAACTATCATGGATGGCAGATGTTTAGGCCTTGGAAGCCCTGGGGTCCTGCCATTGTTGAATGGGGACCTCCAAGCGCAGTTCCAAATGCCATCCTCATCTCTCACTTTGGTAGCCTGGCCTTTAACAGTGCAATATCTTCCCAGCCACAAACAAATGTCCTCTGCATTCACTGTTTCATTGAACATTCTGACAATAACCGTTTTTAAGGCATTGTCAGTCAGTTTCTCCACACTGAAGGCAGAAAACTGGGGTTTAACATTTTCAAAACGTGTCCAAAACTCTCTTAGCAGAGCTGCTGAACGAAACTCACATCAAAGCCTTTACCAAAAGGCAAGGTCAGTATACAGTTCAGATCATTTGGTGTGAAACCCAAGGCTTTTTGGACTAGCTTCCTGGAGAAGTCCAGTCTGGACATCCCAGGAGTTTACCCTCTCTCTCCACAAAATTTAAACGAACGCTGTGGTGCCTCCGCATGCCGGCATGGGTGGCCGACATGATGGAGGCACCACAAGCTAAAAAAGTGCTGAAAACAATAAAACCAGTAAAAGATCAATCCGACAAGTAAGAATAATGAAAAACAATAAATAACACAAGAGACAAAGAGTACTTACCTGATCGGCCTGGTCAAGATGTTACAACCTGCAGAGAACAGGTAAAATAGCTCTCTCAGCCAATGAATTCCTATTTGTTAAAGATTTTCAATTACTGGAAAATTGAAATGCTTTAAACAAGGAACATTTAGAAATATCCTCCCAAGCACTGATAAAACCGATGCCACGACAGACAAGTATTTTAACCACCAAC
>NW_026117205.1:0-75349 GCF_001640805.2 Lates calcarifer | reverse complement strand
AAACAGGCCACACATCTACAGGCCGCACGTTACATGAAAATGAATGATGACAATGAAAGGCTGATCCATCTGTGGGGCTGCTGGGACAGAGGCTTCACAGAATTAAAAGCTTTTTGGCAGGGAAGTTAATCTTTGGGCTAAGAGGAGAAGTGAGGGGGGCATCACTGTGGAAAACTCTTTACAAAATCCACAAGAGTAGAGAGAGTTCTTTCTTTATAATTGGAACTGGTCAACTGCCAACACCTTGGCTCTTACTGGCCACACCTGTCCTTAGCCAACTACCTTGTCCAGATAGAGATGACTGTTGTCTTAGCAAACTCACATTTGCCAAGACTGATGGTGAGGCGAGTCAAACTTACTGACGAACTTAGCAGAGCAAACCTGATCCATACAGTCCTCAATATGTGGGAGTGGAAAAGAATCAGGCTTAGTCACTTGGTTCACCTTACAAAAATCAGTACATGGTCTAAAAGTACCATCTGGCTTCTTTACAAGCAGGCATGGAGAAGACCAACTGGATTGCACATGGTTCCAAAAAATCTGCTTGCAGGCCACCGCTGTGGAGTTCTTCTCATTGTAGCCTCCTCTCTCAGGTCCCCTCCACTGTAAAAAAGTAAAATAAAATCACAAGGACACTTCCGACAGACATTTTCACTGTTTTGGATTGTTATGAGAATCTTCTGTTGAATAAAGCACAGTTCAACAGTTGTCTTTCTGTAGGTTTAATTCTTACGTTTGCAAAATGGACCCACTGCACTTTCTCAAGCATGAGATGCACAATGAGTACAGAGTACAATAGATTATAGGTTAAATGCAAAAGAAACAAGGTTACGTCCGGAGACGAAAAGGAAAACATCTTCTGGAGACTATACAACAGTGTAGCCCTGAGAGAAAAACGTAAGAGATTACACAGCTATGCAGCCCTGTATCAGCTCCTTTTGTATGCAAATTACTCAAAATTAATATGAAAATTACTATTGCAGAATATCAAATCACAACATTCTCTTTTATTTTGATCATTAGCTCAGATCATTATGAAAAATACAGTAAATCAGAGTTGATTTTCTTTTCTTATTAAATGCATCATTGTTTTGTTTTTTTTTTCAAACAATTTCAGTGTCATCAAACTAAAATGGTGGGACCCCAGTCCAGAGACCCATGAGAGAGGTCACTCTGAGACAGGTCCAGGAACTGTCCCACAGAGTTTCTAACTGCAGAAGCAATCAAAGTTTTAATGCACCGAACAGCACAACAAATCAAAATAGCAATAACTACCCAGAAAACAAACATAGGTTTCAAAAAGTTTCATTAGTGTCACTTTCCCATCCTCCCTCAGTCAGCCATGACCACAGGCTCCAGTGGTTGAAGTCAGAGTCTTGGCTTCTCTCTTCATGCAGCAAATCATTAAGATGTGAAACAACATGGAGTTCTTTCAGCGTCTCATTTTTCTCTGTGTGGAGAACATAATGAACATAATTAGCATGAAAATGGGTGAGTGTGGAGAGTATGGTGATAGAGAGTACCAACTTTCCCAAATACGTATGCCATGTCGTACATGAGTTCTCATTCCCATGGTCCCACTTGACCCCACAAGTTGCTGTCACAGTCTGTCTGTCTGCATGGTGAAATTCCCAGGAAGTGGTCGCTGTCAGTGAAACATTTCTCCCTGTTGTGTTACATGTGTCATGTTCCGGAATCTAGCAGTTGAACCTCTGTAGTTCACAATGCTGATGTTGCACTTCTTCAAGTTCTCAGTCAGGTCTCCCACAACTCTCTCTGCATAAGGAGCACTCAGGGTGAAGGCTATCATTACCCCCAGGACCTCTGAAACATTCAGTGGGAGTTTTGTCACAGGTATCAAAGCACCAACCCTGTGAGGAAGTTGTGTGCGGACATAGCAGCTCTCATTGGTAATTTTCCTGGCTGCAGCCATGACTACTGCATACCATGAGTTTTCTTCAGGCTTTGTTGGGTTCTGAGTTAACTCAGGTAACAGTTCCCTCTTTAATCTGCGTGATGGTTTCTCAGTGTTGCTGCTGCTGGAATCGCTGTGACCCTGTTCTTGGGCTGACTGAGGTGTAACTTCAGACAGGAGCAGTGGCAGGACGATGATGACAGCGAGCAGGAATGTGCTCCGCATTACTCTGAATCTGCCACCCCTCCAGCGCCACTGGATAGTCATTGGCGTCATTGCATCAGCAGTGTGACCTTAATCTACCCCTGTAATCAGTGTGCTGCCTCTTCATGAGTTTGAGAAACGTGTGGCCCTATTGACAATCCACACCTTTCTCTCCCTCACAAACACAGGTGTTGGCTCACTTACTGATGCTAATGCACACTTGAGGTGTTCTGTGGCCTTTGGGAGAGTGTCCTTTACCTATTTGTGAATATCAGAAAGCACAGAGGACAGGTTTGCACAATAACACAACATTTCATCCTTGCACTGGCTGGTGCAGGGAAGTGGTCTTTTAACAGGCCTAATCCCCGTCTCCATCGGCCGTGCAAAGAGGATCTCAAAGGGGCTGAGGCCGTTTGTGTTTTTCACACAAGCTCTCATGTGCATTAAAACAATCAACAGTGCCAATTTGTTCTTGGATGGTAGGTGCAATGTTGCCTCATGTCAATACCAAGATACTCACCGACACTCTTTAAGGCTGCACTCACAAAAGGTGCTTGAGATTTTTGTTGGAATTCCCCATCGAGGAATGATTTCTCTGATTAAAGCTTTTGCTACTGCTGTTGCATCTTGCTTAGAGGTAGGAAAAACCTCAATACACTTTGAAAACAAATCAACAATGACAAGACAATACTTGGAAAAGTTGGAAAACTGCTTTGTGAACCAATATTTTTGAATTTCAGTCATCATTCCCCCTTTTGACACATGGCCCTTGCTGTGTGTCAACTTTGCATAATAAGGGAACATGTATTTGGGTAAGCAAGGCTTCCCACTTGGCCCATACCACACTTTCCTGCAAATCAGCTGTGGGTGTCAGTGGTGAGTCAGAAACAGCAAAACAATGAACTGTTTTTCTTTTGTTTCGTAGCTGCCTTTGCTGCAGCATCCACTCTGGCATTTCCCTGTGAAACAAAATCAGGATTGTCAGTGTGTGCCTCACATTTGCAGATAGCAACCTGTGTGGAAAGGAGCGCAGCGTCAAGAAGATCAGCAACCAAAATATGATGGGCAATGGGTTTCCCAGTGGATGTTAAAAACTTCCTATTGGCCCAAAGGCGGCCAAAATCATGCACCACTCCCCATGCATATCTACTGTCTATGTAGATGTCAGCTGTTTTGCCTTTAGCCAATTTACATGCTTCTGCCAATGCAACTAACTCTGCTGCCCGTGCAGAGTAATTTGAGGGGAGTGATTCAGCCAAAATGGTGTCATGTTGTGTTGTTACAGCATAGCTCGCTTGGTTTTTACCAGTTGCTAGGTCCCTTGAGGCTGAACCGTCCACAAACAGTTCCAGGTCAGTTCTGCAAAGGTGTGTCCCGCAGGTCAGGTCTGAGGGAGCAGGTTTCTGTTATCACTGCCACACAGTCATGTGGTTGTCCATCATCTGGTGTTAGGAAAAGAGTAGCACTGTTAAGAGCATTGCATCTTAAGTAATGTTAGGCATTTCAAGCAACACTGTGTTATATCTGAGCAATTTTGCTGTTGACAAATGAGAGGTTTTCTGTTCAAGCAAAATCATTGAAACAGCATGAGGAACCAGCAAAGTGAGGTCAGCATACCCCACAATGTCACGTGATGCAATCCTGTCTTCTCAGCTGCTGCCACAGGTTTTTGTCGTCCCCCATATTCTTGTGTCAAAACTGAGGTCATGTACCCCCCCGCTTGTCAATAGTTTGTGTGAATGGTTTTGTACTGTCAGGGAGACCCAATGCAGGAGGTGATTGCAAAGCCAAGTTCAATTTAATAAAAGCTTTCTCTGCTTCTGGTGCCCATGTTACCTTATCCTTGGCTGTGAGGCCTTTCCCATGAGCAATTGCAACCGATGGTTCCTCCATTTCAGATCTACTGTCTGCAGTATGACGTCATGCCTAAAACTCATAACCTG
The DNA here is from genome assembly GCF_001640805.2 of Lates calcarifer. NCBI lineage: Eukaryota > Metazoa > Chordata > Actinopteri > Centropomidae > Lates > Lates calcarifer. The sequence goes on along the minus strand of NW_026117205.1, from coordinate 71,287 downwards.
TTTCCCTGTCTCCGGTTGTGGAATGTTTTAGATGGCTTCACTATGTTTGGGTGAGAGGGTTTGCTCTCTGCTGTGATCACATGACCCAACAAAATATGCTTTTTCTTTCCCCAAGACAAATTGTAATTTAGACAGACTGGCTTTGTGGCCATTATCAGCTTTCATCCAGGTGGGTTGATCTGATTCACCTCAAATGTTGTCATAATGGTGCTTTATTGTGATGGTTAAGTCTTCATGGAATGCCTGTGCTGTTGCACTGGTTGGATGCTACGCTATGAAACAGGAAGTTATTGTAACTTTTTTGAAAGCTCAACACTGTAACAGTCTGCCACTTTTAGGAGCTGATCCTTTTTGTAAGAGTTTAACAAATCCTCACTTGGGAATTGAACAAAATTTTTAATTGAAGCCATTTCACAAGTTATCACCAAAGGCAATTTAGGTAGGTTAGTGGTGGGATATATTTAGCACTGAACCCAGTAACCCTTTCAGCACACTGAAAATCACACAGTCATACAAGTGCACCTGAGTAGCTAAACAATGCGAGGCACTCTTAATTTACCACCAGGCCAACATCTACAGAGCAACACACCGTCTGGAACACTTGTAATCCACAAGCATAAGCCCATTTTGACAACCTCTAAAAGTACCAGGACAGACCAAAATCTGTGTGGCACATTCCCCAAAACATTTCCCAGCACTAACTTGGCTAGAATCCCTGATAAGCCCCGATTTTTTACCACCTGGTTCAAGGCTGGCAACAAAAGGGAGACACACAGATATATAAAGCAAAAAGGAATTTATTTCACATAGATAAACATAACTAAATAGTGTTGGGTGTACATAGGAAAGTAGTCAGTCATGTATGATTTTTGTTGTGATATGGCGCTATATAAATAAAATTGAATTGAATTGAATTGTATGTAATGTATGGATGAGTGAAAATATGATGTGATGCATGTTGGATGGTGCAAACCAAACAAAGGAAGAGGGCTGAGGAGGATGCCAAAGGCTCAGTATCCCAGTATCTGCAAAACAAGCAGCAGACCAGAGCAAAGCAAGCAGGCAGAGTGGGAGGGGTTGTCACTCCAGATACCTTTTTACTCTAAATTATATCCCACAGACAGGTATTTTTCTTGACTAGTTTCAGGTAAACATTAATTAAACGTTTTGCTGTATGACTTTATCACTCTTTGCACTTACAATGCACACATAATAATTTTTGCATTTGCTGGAGATTAAAGCGTGTGGTTTTATCAAAACTGAAATAGTTACAGGCCGACTGAAGGACTCAGTCTGTTGACATTAAAGAAGAGGTTCAGATTTTTCTCAATACATAAAACTGTGTTTATTATAAAGAAACAAGTGTGTTTTGGAGTATATGCAATGTTGGTCATAGCAGAGAGTACTAGACAGGATGTGTGACAAAAATCCACAAAAAGTGTCCCACATGCAGGAAGCAAGATGCTGTCTGTCACCCCCTAACCCTAATGCTACTTAACAGCCTAAATCGCATATGATCTGCCTTAATATACATGATAATCTAATCTAGCAGTCAACTGTGTGGTGTCATAAAGTTGACAAGTTGAACGGTTATACTAGTCAGACTGGTAAAGCCAGTATTATTTACTGAGGTGGAGTTGTGTTGTAATAGTGCTCCAGTAACAGACGGAGAAACGCAGTGGAAGAGAGGTGGGGTTTTACACTGCACCTGATTGTCACAGAAAAACACGCCGCAGAAAGACGGAAGTCACAGAAAAAGAGACGACAAACAAAGAAAACAACTTTTAATTGACGTGAAGAACCGGGACTTGATTTTTACCACCAAACCTGAGTTGACGAGCCAAAAGTTAGGACGTTGAAGCGACTCCATTCTGCAAGGTAAGCTTGCTAAACCTATTTAAATGTAACTTTAACCTGGTTTAAGGATGCGCAGCAAGTAGCTTGACTAACCAGCAACTGTTTTCAACCTGCTTAATTCTTGGTCTGTGTTTGCATGGTCGGACTAACCTGCTGCTCTAACTGTATCGTTATTTGGGTTGTTCAGTGCCTACTCAGCTGCATAGCGCTCTGCACTACGGAGAGGCGTGGTGCGCTAAGATCCAATCAGTAACTGTCCATTTTCTGTCGCGTTCATCACTGACAAATATCTACAGCAGCCACAGTAAAGGAAGAAACGATGACGAAATGTTAGGGTCTACTCTTCCGTTCGGCGTTAGTTTAATACATTAGACACGAGTTACACCAATGAAATGCCATCTTGTAGAACTGCCTTCTGTACAATTCCCACTAGTTAGGAGTTACCACCATTGTGGTAATGATAGTGAACTGACAACTGTAAAAGATGTTATTTGACTGAAAGAACATTTTCTTGACTATGCATTCTTATTGTTATATTAACTAAAGACGTCTATGTACGAGAGAGTCTCCTTCACACCTGTAGCTCCACAAAGATTGGTGCACCTGAGGGCCAAGTGCATGGAAAGTGAAGCACTTGTCAGAGGCTACTAAAGTGATGCTTTTGTCTCTAATTATACTGGAGATATCTCTCATTACATTCAGATGAGTCATAAAACAGTGTGGATGATAAACTACAATCTACAATTGCAGTCTGACTAGAGAGAGTAATTCCTTGAAAGACTGATTTTTCACTATGTGAAAAGCAGAGGCGGTCCTGGCTAGATTTGCGCCCCGGGCGAACCATCCCTTGCAGTATATAAATTGCACATGCTTGAAAAATCCCTGAAGAAAGCAAAAAAAGGCAACTCTATATATAATCTTAAATACAAAAAACATAACAAGAACAGAGAAAAAACAAGATCAATAAATAAAATACAGTATATAAATTTCACATGCTTGTGTAGGTATATGGGTCTATGTTAATTATGAAATACAATTTATTTGGAAGCAGTTTGTGTTGCGTGGCCTGGCATCAGTCTATCCCTCACCCCCCTCCCCCTTGCCTCTGCGGACACACACAACCTGTATGACTCTCAGCAGCAAGTTGACGTGACAATGAGGGCACCCCAGCGCCCACTCCACTAACTTGACATGGAAATGAGCGGTAGTCTAGAAAACTGGCGAGTTTTGTTTTAAGTTTAGTTTTTTTGACGGCGCTCGTGTGCCCTCGTGCGCCCTCACATAGATTGCGCCCTGGGTGGTCGCCCACATTGCCCATAGCAAAAACTGGCCCTGGTGAAAAGATATCCTGTCCTCATCACTAGTTTTGGCAAAAGCACCAAGCCCCGCTGGTAGAGTGGGGCTTGTCTGGTGGGGTGCTGCTCACGGGAATAGTGTGCTCAGACAGACGGTGTGTTTGCATATGCTTGTGCAGATCTTTTGGTGGCACTATATGTTTGCTACAACAGCATATTGCTTAGTTTAGGTCCTTCACTTTGCCAGCTACATCCAGTTTGAAATCAAAATAAAGAGGTGATTTTATATTATTTTTTCACTAGAGGTCTTCCATCGTTGCATTTATTGAAAATGACGTGGGGCCCCATTGTCACGCTCCCTCAACACACACACCTGCGCAAATATATCAGCAATTGCTTGTTGTGGGACTGATGATGGCCGCTCGGAAAATTTTTACATATCGCCCAACCCTATTAAGTCCCTCTCTTTGGAATATTTATTTAAATCACTGAGTAGTATCCCATCATTCAACAAGAATACATAGACATTGCCAGAGCATTGCTGCTCTAAGCAAAAAGAGCAAAACGGGATACACTAAAACATCAGTTGCAATGATTTATTTATTTAAGGATATTTCCTCGATATTTCTGTTGTTTTTGTACCAAATTTTTTTCTTTTCATGTCAGTGAAGAAAGCTCTTCCAGGTGAGGCCCCCTATGTCATGACGAAATCAGATATACTTACTTCCTCCAAACCAAACACAGAGTGTCAGTCAAAACAGTCAGTAAGGTGCAGACATTCAACAAAGTCTGGCTGCTGCTTTATTACTTTATTTATTGCGGCGGCTGTGGCTCAGGAGGTAGAGCAGTCGCCCACCAATCTGAAGGGCGGTGGTTCGATTCCTGGCTCCTCCAGTCCGCATGCCGAAGTATCCTTGGGCAAGATACTGAACCCCAATGTTGCCTCCAATGTTTGTCATCGGTGTGTGAATGTGTGTGTCTGTGCTAGAAAGCACTATTGTATAGAGGTGCTGTATGAACGTGTGTGTCAATGTGATCTGTAGTGGGAAATTTTCTGGAATTCCACCTATATAGAACAGGTATTCACCTATATTGTAACAAGTTGTCAACCCGTCTTCTCTGCTCCTCCACTACTTGTGTGCAGAGGGGCACAGACACAGAGGGGTTAGCTGAAATTACATGAGTGCACATAAATTAGGAAAATAACATTAATAAAACCTTTAGTGTTCTTAATTTTTCTTCTTTGGTTTCTTTGGGGGATGGGAGGTCATACTGGGGGGCAGGCCATCCCCTGCACCTAAGAATTTATATGCCCTCAGTTTCTCTAAAGTATACATGCTTTGTTTCATTCAGATGGGTGTATATGTCTGACCTGTAATCAGGTCAGATTGTCCATCCATTGAGTCAGTGTGTACAGTTAGGTCAGTCTGGTCCCACTTGTTAATAGTAATAATAATAATAATAATAATAATAATAATAATAATAACCAAGTATTCTTTACAAAAAACAAGACACAGGACACAACAAGTAAACAAAGCGGCTAGAGGCCATAGGCCTTGTTGAGGAGGTGAGTTTTGAGGAGTTCCTTGAGAGTCCAGTGATGGGGTGTTGCAGAGCTCCGAGGGTTCCAGAAAGTGGGGCCTGCCACACTGAAGGCTCTGTTCACAAAGGTACGGAGATTGGTGTGAGGGATGGGAAGCAGATCTATGGCTGAGGATCACACCATCTGGAACTATGCGTATGGGTAAAAGAGGTCAGACAGGTACTGAGCGGCCAGCCTGTACATGGCTTTGCTGGAAATCCTGAACAGGACACCCAGGTTGCAGACTTCCACCTCACTCATGCTTTATATACTGTGCTTCAAACCTTGCACTGCTTTGATTAGACCTCTGTAAATAACTTTACCTGCCAAGTCATAGTTGTATACAGAATCACTCTCTCATATATAAGAAAATGCACAAAATGAATTAAATTAATGCTCAACACGAGTTTAATACTGTCTTACTTTATGGATCATTATCTTCACTGTTGGTTGCTATAGTCATATGCACCAGGCCAGTCCCGTTTAAGTTTTAATTATACATCCATTAAGTCACCTAGCATTGCACTCACGAACCCGCGCCAGGACCAGGACGTGGTTTGCTCATTCTCGTAACCCAGAGGCATGCTGAGAGTAACACTACTGCGTATATTCAGTGGGCCCCATAACGTGGAAGTAAAGCTGTGTTGGCAAGAATGCGAACACAGCTTTCACTTTGGGTGTACAAGGACTGGATGGCTTGCATCAGTGGCCCCAGTACCCCATACTCCCACAGTACCCCCCATAGGATCCCTTGGGGGACACAGTCATAAGCCTTCTCCAAGTCCACAAAACACGTGTAGACTGGATGGTCAAATTCCCATGACTCCCTCAGCACTAAACTGCAAGAGTAAAAAGCTGGTCCACTGTTCTGCATTGTTCCTCCTGAATCTGAGGTTTGATAATTGGTCTGAGTCTCCTTTCCATCACCCTGGAGTAAACTTTTTACAGGTACTTTTTACTTATAAAAGTAGCTTATGTACTTTGATGTAGGGGAGACCACATTTTGAACACATTTTCATGACCACTAGAAGATTGTGTCCGTTTTGCTTTCCACTGTGAATCAATTACTATAGGTAAACAGTCTGTAAAGTAAAGTAAAGTAAGTATATTGTGATATAGCGATATCGACCGATATTGTAGATACTGACGTAACATATTACATACAAATCATAACAAATTACGAGCCCTCATTCTCATTCCTGCTGCCTCTGTTCCTGTGTTCCTCTGAACTGTTTGTTAATGCTGGGCCCTCATCTCTTTCTTTTTCCTCCTTCAAGTATCTCAATAAACTTGTCATATGGAATAACAAAGTTTATAAATCATTCTTGAAAACATTAGCAAATATTAGTAGCTCAAAAAAACTGAGTACCATTGCAACATGTGTGGAGTTACTTTCCTATCTTTATTCAAGAGCATAATCTTTCAGTTTGAGAGCATAGTCGCTGTTTCACTTTCAGATTGTAATGCTCTCTCTTAAAACTCTTCTTTCTCTCAAATACTCCCTGCTGTCAAACTGAAAGACCACGCTCTTGAATAAAGATGGGAAAGTAACTTCATAAGCACGTTGCTTTCATTCTTCTCTCTGCTGTGCACTTAAAGTTAGATAGCTAATATAAGCTATCTAGCTGTTTATGTAGTTTAAGCAATTTTAAACTTTAAACTCTGTACCCTGCACAGCATTTATTCATACAAATATTAGATAATGCTAGTTTGTAAGCCCTGGGTTTGTTCATTAATTGATATATACTGATATTGGTCATAGTCACTTTCATTCAGCCAGGATAGATGGGAGTGTGACTGGCTTGCTTGAACATCTTCTGGGGTCCTGGCTACTTAACGTTAAGTATAGTCATACAGCAACACCTGCCCTATTGTGCTGTGATTGGCTAGTCTTCACCAGTTGTGAGCAGCTGTCTATCAACACGGTAGATAACCAACCAAAATACAATCGCTGGTTCATCTGGTTTTGGCGTGAAAACTGTTTGGGCAGCATGAGAGTGGGAGATTGAGAGTGAAAGCATTTATCACATGCTAGAAATGTGAGAGTTGCCAACGCTGGTAAGCTATACCACTGTCAGCACAGACATTGTGTCCTCCTTCCTTGGCTCCCATTTATACAAGTTTGAAAATACATTGTCCTTCCCCTTCCACTACTGGATTTTCTGATTGTCAGATAGTCTGTATGAAAAATTTACAAAATGATTGGAATTAATAGTCAAATCATGCTGAACAGCCTAATCTGATCTGCTGGCAAAATTCTGAGCTGTAAAGCTGTAAATTACTATAGTGTTGCTAGTCCGTTAAAATTAAAGTTGAGGGGAAGCATATCTTGTGCAGTTATAGCTGTAACTGAGCTGTGTTACCAAGCAGGATCACAGCGTCCATGGATAAACATTGTCATATTGGTTTGCAGAGTGTGACATTAGCAATGTCAGCACCAGCAGTGTTCTTTCCGTGGAGGTTAACATCCACATGCTAATGTGCTTAATGTCACACAACATGACAGTCAGTTTGGTATAAAGGGCAATTTTTGTCATTTTGTTTAGATAATTCAATGGTCTCAGAACAGTCAGTGTCCAAAGATTTATCTAGAGCTTCGACATCATCTTTATAATCAGTTCTAGCACATTGTACTCTAAATTGTCTGTTCCTGCTGTTGCGCATGGACAAAACATGAACAACTAGTGTTAACAACCTGATGACATAGCAGTCACAGTCACATCCTTATACTGCTCAGTTGACTCCAGTAGCTCCTCATAATCAGATTTTACCTTGTCCACAAACACAGACATAGCTCAGATCAATGTGCAAAGTCTTCTTTCAGTCTGTCTTATCAATGGAGACAGGTACTGATATAGTGTAACTGTTTGTGTTACAGTTTACACTGTTTTTGGAGCTAGTTCTAATTAATGATATTCTATAAATCTAAGCGTTTGAATAGGTAGTCGGTATTTGCTGCGGGTTACCACTGTCTTTTGTCATATACGGATATGTTTGTAATTATTTACACACATGGAGCACTTTATTAGGAGCACCTGTGCACCTGCTTATTCATGCAGTTATCCAATCAGCCAGTCATGTGGCAGCAGTGTGATGCATAAAATCATTCAGATACAGGTCAGGAGTTTCAGTTAGTTCTCACATCAGAATGGGGAAAAAATGTGATCTCAGTGATTTTGACCGTAATGTGATTGTTGGTACAAGATGGTTTGAGTATTTCCGAAACTGATGAAACTGCCCTGGTACAACAGTCTCTAGAGTTGACCCAGAACTGTGTAAAAACCCCCAAATCATTCAGTCAGCACTAGTTGTGCAGACAGAGACGTATCATTGACGAGAGCTCAGGAAAAAAATGACCAGACAAATTGGATGTGACAGAAAGGCTACAGTAACTCAAATATCTACTTTTTACTTTGGTGAGCAGAAAAGTACCTCAGAATAACCAGATTCTCAACTGGATGTTTCTAGCATCTTGAATCACTTTTAACAAGAAGAACCAGAGCCCTCTGATGTCTATACTTGTTTGCATGTGATGATGTAGAGAGCAGACACAGAGAAATTAGGGTGTATCCTTGTGTGTTTCAGAGTACTGTGGATGTGGGGGCTGTTAGCCACAGGGCATCATCCAGACCGTTGTGGCTTACCTTGTCATTATAGTGTAGTGACTCAGTTTGTGTGTGTGTGTGTGTATGAAGTCTCTGCATGTGCTTGTGTGCACATGTCAGGCTGCAAACATCAGCTCATCAGCTGACCATTGATGAAAACATCTGCTTACAGGACCATGTCACATGGCTGGCTGTCAAGAGTAAACCCACATAGGACAACTCACCTCCCATAAACTCACTGTTTTATACACACGTTTGTACTCCTGTGCTTGTGAGGACTCTGACATAAAGCACTCCACCCTCGCCATTACAGCTTCATGCCTAACCCAACCTAATTCTTGCCCTCCCAAGAATAATTCTTGCTTGATGAGATGTTATTTTTATTTTATTTTATTTTGTATAATTTTAACACTTTACTCATCATGTTAATAGCTGAGATATGGTGACCTGTTGACATCATTGACAAAAACATGTTTTTTTAAATGCTCTGTACTATATTGTAAACTTGAAAATGTGACATTTCCAGTTTTCTGCTAATAAGGTATATTAATGGACTGCACTTATATAGAGCTTTTTTTGGTTACCATTTTTAAAGTTGAATAAACACTTGCGTACAAGCCCATACACACACACACACACGTCAAAAAAAAAAAAAAAAAAAAATTAAAATACACTACAAAATAAGTTTAAAAAATTTATATTAAAGCAAAACAAAAATTTAAAACATATACTACACTTTTACAGAGAGACTATAAATCCTCCACACTTCATAAATCATTCACAGTTCATAAGATGAAAAATAAAGTGAGTTATAAGATTATAGGATAACTTAATGTAATGTAAGCATCCGCAATAAATATAGCTTTGTGTCAATAGTGGGGACAGACATGAAGAAGGAAAAAAAAAAAAAGACCTGCTTCATGTTATATATTCAATGCATTTCTCCCATCTTTCTTCAAATGTATGTGATTTATTTTGAATTCTCATAGTAATCATCTCACACATACACACAAAGGCACATTGTCGGCCACCGGGTCACTTCGACCCAGAGGGCAACGCGAAGGTTAAAGGGGAAACTAGTCAGTGGTATATCTCCGCAGTTTAATTCCAGCTCCCTCCTTTTATTTATATGAGGGCTTCCTGTCATCCATACTTTATATTTTGTAAATTTGGTAAGATGGGCCACACATGCCAGCCTTGGCTCCCCACATGCATCAGTGAGCCTTGGCTGGTAACACCCCATAAGAGCTGCAGTTTTGGAGATGCTCTGACTCAGTCATCTAGCCATCACAATTTGGCCCTTGTCAAACTTGCTCAAATCCTTACGTGTGCCAATTTTTCCTGCTTCTAACACATCAACTTTGAGGACAAAAAGATCAGTTGTTCCCTAATATATCCCACCCACTAACAGGTGCCATGATGAAGAGATAATCAGTGTTATTCACCTCACCTGTCAGTGGTCATAATATCATGCCTGTCATCAGTGTATATGGGTACTGCTTTATAAAGGAATAAAAATCTTGGTAGAATATTCATCTGACTTATTTTTGATTCTTTCCCAAAGTGAGTGTGGAATTGTTAACCATCTTTTAAAATATTCTTTAATTTGATTTATCAACTCGCCACAATTTTTGATATAAAAAAATATCAAAATTTTTTTGTTCCATTTATACAAAGATATTTTATCCTTTCCACATCCCAATGGAATGCATATTTATTTTTTATTACATCATTAACTGTGCATCCTATAACCATCACCTCTGATTTATTTACATTTAGTAACATTCAGTTAACCTGAATTGTGTCCAGATTTTTCAGTTCCGTCCATTAGAACTTTGACTGTTGAGGCTCAGACAAATAGATTATAATATCATCTGCATACACCAATTCAATTCAGTTCAATTCAATTTGGTTTATATAGTGCTGAATCACAACAAACCGTACTCTTTATATTATGATATTTACAGCGAGAGAACCAACAAATCCCACCCTGAGCATGCACTAGGCGACAGTGGCAAGGAAAAACTTCCTAATAAAAGGCAGAAACCTCGAGCAGAACCAGACTCAGGGTAGGTGGCCATCTGCCTCGACCAGTTGGGCTGAGAAAGAGAGAGAGAGGGAAAGGGGGAGACAGAGGGAGGGAGGGAGATAGAAAATAGAAAATAGTGACCAAAAACATAGCATAACACGGATTCCATGAATGTAAAGTGATACCAATAACACAGTAGTAGTAATGATAGTACTGATAATTAAAGTAGCAATTGCAAACGTAGCAATAAAACTAGAAGCAGTACTAGAAATTTCAAATTCTAGCAGCAGGTGTTGAGCGGGGTTGTGGGAGCAGTAGGAGGATTGCCATCACAGCTCAGAGTCTACAGCTCCAGAGGCAGAAATACCTGTAGAAAGTGACAGAAGAGGAGAGAGAGACGGAAGATCACAATACTACAGGAAAGGGAAGATGAGATTGAGTTATTAACATGTAATATGGGATATGAATCCATACTGATGGGGAGAGAGAGAGGGAGAAGCTCAGTGCGTCATGGGAGATCTCCCGGCAGTCTAGGCCTATAGCAGCATAACTAAGGGATGGTTCAAGCCTGAGCCAACCCTAACTGTAAGCTTTATCAAAGAGGAAAGTTTACTCTTAAAAAGCTGACTCTTAAAAGTGCAGAGGGTGTCTGCCTCCCGGACCCAAACTGGGAGAAGATTCCACAGTAGAGAAGCCTGATGCCTCCCATTATACTCCTGGAAACTCTGGGAACCACCAGTAAACCAGCATTCTGAGAGCACAGAGTCCTGGTGGGATTGTGGGGTACTGTGAGATCTTTAAGGTAAGGTGGTGCCTGACCATTAAGGGCTTTGTATGTGAGGAGGAGGATTTTAAATTCTATTCTGGATTTGACTGGAAGCCAATGTAGAGATGCTAACACAGGAGAAATATGGTCTCTTTTCCTAGTTCCTGTCAGTAATCGTGCTGCAGCATTTTGAATCAGCTGCAGAGTCTTTAGAGACTTGTTGGGGCAGCCTGATAATAATGAATTACAGTAGTCCAGCCTGGAAGTAACAAATGCATGGACTAGTTTTTCAGCATCCTTTTGAAACAGAAAATGTCAGATTTTGGCGATATTATGCAGGTGAAAGAACACAGTCCTAGAAGTTTGTTTTATGCGTGAGCTAAAGGACAGATCCTAATCAACGATAACTCCCAACTTTTTTATATCACCAGAATATGATTTTCTCCTGCTATATAAATTGCTTAAATTTTCTCCTCTGTATATTCTGCCAATGGTTCGATACACAGTGCAAATATCAATGGAGATAAAGGACCTCCTTGTTTAGTACTTTTAGATATTTGAAATGTATTTGAGAGCACACCACTGACTAGTGGGTGACACAGGAGTGGATTTTCACTCCCGTCCCATCCCACTCCCAGAAACATAATCTTGTCCCGTCTCAATCTCAAATCAAATTAAAGCTGCAAGCAGCGTTGAACGGGCCCTCGTACCCTATGCCCGTCGGGGATGCGGGCAGGACTCAGATCAATGCAGCTGTGCACCATTGCAATCACTGGACACTGCACTTACATCTAAATATCATTTGGCCCAGTGTTTACTTTCTCATTATTCCCCCCAGCCCCCACCCCACACACCTAGATATATAAACATGTGCAACTCCCTGTTAAAAAATAACGAATCATATCCTGAGTATTACACATTTCATTTGTGGTTGCCAGTAGGTGTTGCTATGAAACAAAATTGGCACAGGCTGGACCTCTCATACATGTGAAGTTTGAGGCAGATTAGGTGATGTATGCAGGTGCTAACACTTGTTGGAAGCAGGACCTTATGTCTTAAGATTTAAGGACATAGCCTGACTATGCCACCCTGGGACTTGCACCTAAGCAAATATTCACAATTTCACAATATTAGACATACACTGACCCAATAAAGGGCACAAAGTTGTGGGCTGTTTTCATTCCCATCTGAGTTGAGTCTGGATTCATACCTTTCTCCCTTCTGTTTTCTCCTCTTCTCATACGGGTCCGATTTCTCTCAATTTTACCCACATATAGTATTTCGAAACAATTCTAAGACTGAGTTTGTTTGAGAGTTCTGTGAGACGACACTTCTTCTTTCCCGTTCTCTTCACTTTTCCTCATCCCGAGGTCTTCTGCTGTTGCTTTGTACTATTTTATTTTTATTTTTGAATGCTATCTGTTTATTAACACTTTCTTAAGAGTGAGACTCTAGCTTGTTTGTTATTTTAGCCTAGCTTAGCCGTTTGTAGCCGTTTGGATCTAGGAAAATTTACAGATTGTAGATGCTCAGACTGATGGCCAGATCTACTGCATTGAGTCTCTCTTCCCACTATAGTAGTCACAACTTTCCCAAAATTCTCAGCCACCACGTACAAATCATTGCTCCCATTGCAGTGTAGTGTTCTACAAAGCATTGAATAAAAGACAGAAACACTAGATGCCTCATTCCTATTAATATATCATCTATCAGTACTTTGTCATGTCAGCCTGCTACTGGCAGCACCAGGCTCAACAAGACCCTCAAACCTGGCCCCTATTCACAGTTTTTAGAAGAATTTGGAGACTTTATATCATGTCTTGTCACATATACTGATGAAACCTCTGAACCTCTAAATAATGCCCCCAGCACAGCAAATTGTACCAGGGATTTAAATACGACTCCAGTCTCCTCAATTCAGTTTCACCTTTCACCACTAAAGTTAGACAGTCAGAGAGGTCTACGCCTTGGTTTACAGATGAAATACATGCTCTGAAGCAGGCCTGCAGGAAATTGGAGCCCGAATGGCAAAAATCAAAATCACAGCCTTGGTATCTCCAGTGGCACCACTGTGTCCTGAAATATAAGTATGCATTGTCTACTGCTAGAGCAGCATATTTTGATGTGGATTTGGGTTTAAAGTCCCAAACCACTGGGCTACGATCAGAATTCTTCAGCCTGATTCAGGGGTCCAAAAATTATCAGGAGACGGCAGTGTCCAAGGCACCAGAGTTTATTTGTCGACAAAGAAACACGAGAACAGTTCAAAGTGCACACAAGATACACCTGAAGAGCTCTAAAACTGGACTGGCTCTGTCCCTCTTTATATAAAATTTCAATCAAATTTACACCATTAAAACATTGGTTGGTCTAACTGTCAATCCTTGGTCCCCTGGTTAAAATACACTATTAACTTATTTGTCATATGCCAATATCTCCTGAAATGCACCTGGACTTTTCTTTTGCCAAGTTTCGCTTGCTGGGTCATGTCAAAGCTGGCCCTGTCCTCATCTGACCTGCTCACTCTCTGTTTTACACCATTATGTTCTGGCCTGTCCTGATTGTATTTTTTAAAAACAAAGTTATCTTTGATTTTACACAATTATTTCTTAACTCTTCATTGCATCATTTTTTTTTTTTTTAATTATGTAACTTTTTCACACTTTAGATTATAAAAAGTATACACAGTATTCCTTAAAGATCATTAGCTTGCTGCAATATTTTCTCTTTTAGAGGCACTTTTACTCTTTGCACATCACAGAGCTGTAGGCTTCTTACACTACAATTTCTCAAACTTAATCAATAGCAATAAACACAATTCTAGATTTCTTTTTGACACTGTGGCTAAACTTACTGAAAAGCAGCCGTCTCTTAGCTGCTCACCCTTCACGGCTCATACATTTCTTCATTTTGTCTGCAGTCAAATAGATGAGACAGATCAATCAGCTCCTCCTCTCCAGCATCTGCTGCAGAACCAGCTGAGCATTACACTGAGTCTCAGACAGTTTCTGCTCTAATGACTTTTGACACTGTATCTCTTGATTCATTGCTTTTCGACCCTCTACCAGGTAAACTCTCCAAAGATATCTGGCCAGTCTTGGGCCCTGCAGTGCTGAATATTGTGAATTTATCGTAGATAACTGGCACCGTTCCTTCTGGCTTAAAACAGCTGCGGTTTAACTTAAGAAACCACACCTTGATCCTGGGTCTCTGAGTAATTATCGGTCTGTTTCAAAGCCTCCATTCTTCTCTAAAATACTAGAAAAAGTCGTGTCTCAGCAGCTGTCAGCCCACTTAGCTGATGATAATCTTTTGGAACCTTTTCAGTCTGCCTTCATGGCCTTTCACATGCTAAGTAGTAAATGGTCTTCTACTCTCTATGAATTCAGATTCCACTTCTCTGCTCCTCTGCTCTAAGTGAGGCCAGTGTGTCAAAATCAGCTTTTCGCTGCTTTTTGATGCTTAATCAGCTCAGAATAACCAAATGCTGTGTGCTGTGTCAAGGAGAGGAGAAACTGAAATCTCAGCCACAATGTCATGAAAGTTCCTCAATATCTAATGTTTAGAAACATTCACGATGATTGAAAACCATCAGTGGCTTATGGAGCACCTTTTGCCTCTCGTGTGTGCTCTAAGTGAGGCCAGTGTGTCAAGCAAACCTGGGATCGAACCACCGACCTCCCAATTGGTGGCCAACCGCTCTACCCACTGAGCCACTATATCAGGCACATCCGAAGTCCGGCCTGGGGGCCAATTGTGGCCTGTGGTCAAATTTTATACGCCCTGTGGCGTCTGTCATAAAATATATCATTTATGGCCCCCGGCACTGTTGGCCAGAGCATGTAAATTACACAAGTAAAAAAAATGCAAAAGTAGCTCTGTGTAGCCGCCCTCTGCGTGACCCTTGCTGTTACCCTTTCCAGCCAATTTCTGAAATGGTGACTGTAAATAAAAAAGGAAAGTTGACTGCGAGGGACACTGCTTCCAGGACAGGTGGAAATTACAATATTTTTTCACGGCAATACGAAACAATTGTGTTTGCCCAATTTGCCAAGAGACTGTGGCCATGTATATAGAATTCAATGTCAAGAGATACTACCTGTCAAAACATGCAAACACATTCGACAAACTATTGGGGTGGGGGTGGGGGGGTGTTTTAGCTTCACAGCAGAGGTTTTTCATAAGAGCCCGTGAGTGAAATGAAAAAGCCACAAAGGCGAGCTACAAGGTGGCGATGCTAATTGCGAAATACTGCAATTCTTTTGCAGAGGGTGAGTTATGAAAATAGTGGCGAACATCTGTCTCCAGAGAGTTTGCAACATTGGCAAGAGTTGCAAGAGTGTTAGCCTGGCTTGCAACAGCATGGAGAATTGAAGACATATCATCAGATAGAAGATCAGATTTTTTTGAGAGGAGTTGATGACGACGTGGACTTAACTGAAGAGCTGCTTGACCTCCAGAGCCTTAAAGAGCAAACAAGAGGAACGGATTTATTTGTTTCTGTTTGTTCCGCCGCTGATGACATGAAACTACCTCCCTTCTCTGTGGACCCCGATGATGCTCTGTATCAACTGCAACTGGAGGTTATTGAGCTGCAGAGTGACAGTGAGTGGCACAGTTGACACCAACAGCCTTCTCTCATAAACTTTTACCAGCAGCTGGATAAAGGCTGGTTTCCAGAGATTTGCAAATTTACAAAGAAAATGCTGAACTTGTTTGTGTGAAAAGACATTCTCTGTTATGAACTTTAATAAGAACCGCAAGAGAACAAGACTACCTGACCATATCAGGTCAGACTTTTAAGTGCTCCTAATGACCTATAAAATTCTAAATGGGCTAGCCCCCTCCTTCCTATCTGATCTTCTTAATCCTTATATTCCCTCCTGTGCTCTGCTTTCTCAAAGCGCAGGGCTGCTATCTGTCCCCAGGATACAGGATACTTCAATTGGAGTACCACAGCATCTGGCAGGAGTCCAGAGTTAATACAATAAATTCCACCTTTTGGCTGGGTATGAGACAATGTTTGGCATAGTTGACATTAAGACCCAACCAAATCACATGATCTAGAAGGGCCATAGTCAAGTCAAGTCAAAATGTATTTATATAGCGCCAATTCACAACAGAAGTTATATCGAGGCAGTGTACATATAGAGCAGATCTAGATCTTACTCTATCTTATTCCTGGGTTATCAGCCAATCAGCCAAATATGGAAGAATCTGCATGCTGCTGGCTTGCATCTGGCCCAGTGCCACCTGTATGCACCTTGTCAAAACCTGTTGGGCTAAGGAAAGACCAAAAGGTATCATCTTGAAACTGATAGGCCTAGTCCTTGAATGCAAATCATAGATAGTGTCTGTGATGAAGTGCTATTAGCATATGAAAATATGTATCCTTTAGATCCATGGACATGACCCAACTCTGCAGTGTTGCAGCTTGGAGCACATCCGCTTTACTCAACATGTGGAAGGCCAACACCTTCAGAAATGTGTTCAGCCCTCATAAGTCCAGTAACGGGCAGAATGCCTACCTTGCTGTGTCTGAAGATCTACTTCTTTGATGGTGTTCTTTTCCAAGAGGGTAGATATTTCCTGTGTGAGTGCCTGAGTCTTTGTGGTATCGTTGAATGTGGTCACTCTGACCCCACTGAAAACTGGGGGGCTGGTGCTGAAACTGAACTGATTGTAGCCCTGAGAAAGTGTGGCAACCAACTAAGGGTCTTTAGTGGTGCTCTCCCAGCAACTGAGGGCCAGCCCTGGACCCTCAAAGCTTTCCCCAAAAATTTGTCTGTAATGCAACACTGTGGCCCAGGACAGCAAGCGTCAGGTCTCAACACCTTATCGGGTGAAACAATGAGGGAGTTTTGAGGAAAAATTTGAGGAAATTTTAGTCGACACCAGCCTCCTTTAAAGTTATCCAGTAGGCTACATGACAGCTTATTTTTCCTCAACAGCTGTGATTTAGGAGAATAATGTCCTTTTCATTCCCTTAAAACACAGTTAAAGTTTCATTCTGTAATATTTGACTGTATTGAAGTATTGAAAGCAAATAGGGAAGAACCTGTTAAATTATTAATTAATAATCCCTGTCTTGTTCTAATTTTTCAACTATTGCCACATTCTCCCTGCAAGACTGCAGCCATTCTCTGTGATTCAGTCTACTCTCTTCATATTTTTCATACAATCCAGATGAGGAGTCTCCGGCCCTCTGAAAGTCCCCTCAGTGCAGGTGTGCTGGGGTTGATGGAGCAGCAGGACCCTCTAGTTTCAGAGACCATGTCCGATGGACAAGTGATGTCCCCCACAGTCCCCTTTCCCAGGAATTGTAAAGCCAGAGCAAGTCTACCCGTGGGCCGCTCAAGTGGTCAGAAAAGAGAGAAGCCAGATGGTAAGTAGACACACACACACACACAGAGAACCCAGAGACAGAAGACAGGAGAAGGCTTCAGAACAACTGCTGTGAAACAAATATAAATATATTTTTTTGGTTCACCACCTCTCTAGCACTCAAAATGTTTGAGTGTTTTTTGTGAGTGAAAGTAGCTTTAAACCATACTTCTGGTTTTACTTCATTGATGAGACTCCAGGTTTGCTAACTCCTGATTCCAGTTAACTTAGCCTTGGGGTTCACATACGTGTCACATACATTACTGTGTAAAGGAGACAAATATGTTCAATAACAACAAAATCAATCAAACCTGAATTAATTTTTAAAAAATAAATCTTTGTCTTTGACAGATTCTTTTTAATACAGGTTGTTGTGGTTTTGAGTATTTTTCTACTTTTAACAGTTCCTGAATTGACATGGTTATCGATCGAATGGATTAAGCTTTTAAAACTCTACACGTCATGTATTCAACAAACATGAAAGTCTAGGCTTAGTAGGTCCTGTGATTTCCTTTATCTATTTACTTGAACAGTGTATGACCATCAAAACATGGAGTAGACATTAGCTTTCCTGTGTTATCCTGTTTGGTTCAGAAGATATGATACAAATACATAATACAGTTATGGCAGAAAGTAAAATGCCATGACCACTACAATGTGTTTTTGTGATTGCTCTATTTCCGAAAATGTTCAGGGCCCCAAACAGTGCAAGTGTACCAAGTTTCATGCTTTTATGAAAAAGTGTGCTCTTTTTTTTTTTTTTTTTTTTTTTTACATTTCATCTGGTCTATTATTCATTTATTTTTTCTCTTCTCCTTGCACATATACATTTTCTTGGTCACAGTCCCACATACCTAAGTACACAACATTCTTCCAAACGTACAAAGCCAAAATGTCTGTATATAGATCTTACATCAACATAAAATCTGTTCCAAATTCAAATCATTATCTTTGTTTTTCTGTTTTGTGTTTTTGTCTGTACATCCTAATTAAGTTGAAACGTGTGTTTTGAGACTCAAAACCTACATGGGTAATTCTTTTGAAGTGTGTGACTGTAAGCCTAGTGTAATCAACACAAATATCTGTGTTTTCATTGTCAATGAATGTGTTTGAGAGAACTTTGGCACAGCAGGCATGTCCCTTGAGGAAGAACACAGGTGTAATGGGTAACATTAAAACTGCTGCATTTCATTCAGGTGAGCTTGTTCCAGGGTCCCAGTATTATTCATGCTTGCTCACTGTCATGTCTTACTGTGGCTGTATTGGGGCGGCTGTGGCTCAGGAAGTAGAGCAGTCGCCCACCAATCAGAAGGTCGGTGGTTCGATGAATGTGTGTGTGAATGGGGTGAATGTGATCTTTGAGTGGTCGAAAAGACTAGAAAAGAGCTATATAAGTACAGTCCATTACTGTGACACTTAATGGAACTGAGCCATTGTTAACAAAATGAGTTTCATCTGTGCTTTTCCTGCTAGGACAAGTCAAAATTTCTTCAGTGAAAAAGGTCTATTCTGTCGCCTGTGGCTAGGGAGCTCAAGACATAACAAAAAAAAGGTCACATTATTATGTCTTGTACAGAGCAGTGCAATATGCTATACATCAGAAAATGTAACACAATTTATGCCTCTACACATCCACGCAAGATTTGCTATAAGTCAACAGACCTCTCTTTAGGAATACAAGTGTGTGTTAACACCGTGACTGGCATTTCCCTAACACCATTAGAGTTCTTTGACATTAGGTGATCTTATTAGGCTCTCAACATAACTGTGCTTCTATCTGAAGCTGAAAACAGGCCTACTCAGAATATTTTAAGTATAAATAGCAGAAAAAAGGCTCAACATTTTGATAGCTGAGTGGTTTCTGTAGCAGAAAGTACGGAGGAGTAGTTACAACCAAAGAGGGGAAAAAGCAGAATGTAAAAAAAAACAAAAAAAACAGCTAAATGCAAAATCAAAAGTTGGAAGTTAAACTGTATGAGGTAGAAACTGCTTAAATTTCACCCATTCACGCAGAGCTTGTTCTCTATATAGAGTGCTTTATCAGGTTCACACATCTATGGTTTGCCTTCGGGGTATATTCAGTAAAATTTCATGTTGGTTCGGACCAGTGGAGCTGGGTATTAAACCGCCAACCCTCTGATTGGGAAGTGCCTGCTCTACCATATATATATATATATATATATATATATATATATATGTGTGTGTGTGTGTGTGTGTGTGTGTGTGTGTGTGTATGTATATATTATATATATATAACAACCCTCATTAAAATGCCACAAATCTCTTGAGCTAAATGTTTTTAGCACATGAAAAGCAACGGAAAAACGTATTGAAGAAAAAAGTGGCCAAAAGTTTACGGATGTACAACTAGAAGATCCTGATGAAAATTATGTCTTTAGGCAGCTTCTATGAGATTTTATTTCCACTACAAAGAGATGTTGTCTCAACTCTGGTGTTGGACTGCCTCCTTTTTGGCTCACTGATGGGTCAGCTGGTGCATTAATGTCTATCAAGATATCATTTACTGGATGATGACAGTACGGTACAGATGGCACTCAGCAGGATAAACACTGGAATTCATCTAAAACCCTAAATTTTCTTCAAATACCAGTGTAAGGTCAGTGTTATCTGTAACAGATTGTCACTAACCACACTGAAATTAAGAGTATCACTCTGCCAATCACATGTGAATCACCTGCATAGTTGGATTTTTTTTAAATATATACAGTGCAGGACACATAGTTAAAGCTGTCTTGTGTCAGATGTCGTGTATTCAGATTGATGGACATGTCAGTTTTACCAAAACTGTGTGTTGTCCCAATCAGGTGTGTTGTACCTGCAGTATGGAGAGGAGACAAAGCAGGTTAGAATGCCAGCTGAGATCAGCAGTCAGGATGCTCTGCGGACTCTGTTCGTCACTGCCTTCCCTCATCAACTCACCATGAAGATGCTGCAGTCTTCCAGAATGGCCATCTACATCAAAGACAGCCGCCGCAATGTCTACTATGACGTGGAGGACATCAGGTGAGGGCTTTTTGATACAGCAACAATATGTGTGCCTTTTAGACAGAGGAAGATGAGCAAAATTATATAGGTATAATACTAGTTAAGCGTTTTAGAGTTTTTGATCAGTACGTTATTGTAGTTGAACTCCAGTAAATAATTGTAAATGGTACAAAGGTCAGTAGTAAACTGCCCACGTTAAAAAAGGAAAAAAAAAGAAAAAGAAAAAGTGTCAATCTCATAAAAACAGGCCTTTTCTCTTTCCTGCAGCAATGGAAGTACATAAAGCGTCAAAAGTTAATGCAAATAAGTTCTATTGGTGCTCCATCTTTTGTTGATTACACCTTTTACAGTCTACAGTTTACAAACAGTGTTACTATACCCTCTGATGCATTATTAAGAGAATACTGCACTGCACAAAGTAGTACTGTATTTTGCTATTAGTATGGTGAGAAAAAGGCAAGGCAGCAAGGAAGACAGACTGGTAGGTGAGGTTTTCATCCTACAGAAAGATGATGAGCCAAAATAGAAGAAAAGATCTAGACGGTGGCTTCAAATGATGGAAGACTAGCACAGTGTCCAGACTTAAACCCTATCACCAGAGTATTTGGCTGCTGGAGGAGTCAAAGATTTTGCTTAGATTTTGTTTTTGTTGTTTGTTTTATGTTTCAATTTCAGAAACATTGAATTATGAAAAATCAAATAAAAGATTTACATAAATGAAAAATGGAGATGGTCTAAAGATTTGACAGATTGTGTATATCCACCATATCCCAAAATTTTTCATTTTCTTCTCTTTTTTTGCTTTTCTTTCTATGCATTCATAATGCCAGTATATATGTACATTAACTTTGTTCAGTCTGAAGCAGTTTTGCTAACAATTTGTGTGTATATTTTTGTGTTACATCGATCTCAAATTCCCTTCCACTGATGATAATTAAGAATTATTAACAATTTTAACAATCAGGAAGGAAAATTATATCTTATGTGTTTATGACTAGTTGTGTATAAAGATGTGCCAGTAAGTAAGTTCTAAATATCAAATAAAATAATGGAATTTTAACCTAAGACACTCTGGTCTTGTCATTAATTTAAAAAAAAAAAAAAAGAAAAAAGAAAAAAAACATACAGATTTGATTTAAGCCATCCCAGTCTTTAAAAGTAAGTTATTTGACACAAAGTAATTAAAACTTCTAAAAGAAATCAACACTAATATATACATAATCAAAACACTGTTCAAATAGATAGGAAATGATGCATAGGCTAAGTGCCAACCTTAAGACTAGTACATATTCTCTCCACCCCATAAAATTCTACAGGATGATGGAAACATCATAAAATTACAGTGTTATGAAATAAGAACTTATAAATGCACAAAATAAATAGATACAAAATAATACAAAATATCACAGTAATTTAATCAGAGCTTCCTCTCCCTTTAGAGGTAGATGGAACTGGCTTGAAATAACTGTTTAAAATTCATGGCAAAGTAGACTGTCCCCTATCAAGTGGACTATTATAAACAATCTCTTAACTGTTTACAGCTGACTCAAAAACCAGCTGCCAGAGTTTAAATGAAAGCTGTAGTTATATTCCACCGATCCAGACTCAAAAATCTTACTTTTTAGTTTGGCCTTGCCCCAACATATGGTACTGTGCAAAAGTCTTAGGCCACCACTAGCTTTGTTGTTTCAGCAAATCTTAATGGCCATCTATAGTTATTTTCTGGGCTCTTTAATAAGATCAACAGAAAATACAGGAAATATGTACACAAAGTCAAAAAACTGAGTTTTCAGAACAAATTGCTTCTACAGGCAAAGTCAGTATTGAGTGGCACTAAGCACATCTTGAACTCCTTTGGGGAGACTGTAGAAGTTTTCTTAAGTAATCTTCTTTTATATTATACCAGGCTTCTTTCAGCACCTCCCAAAGTTCTTCTTTAGATTTAGGCTGTCTTTTATTTCTTTCTCTGTCCAGGTGCACTGCCTTTATAATATACAGGTCTGGACTCTGTGGAGACCAGTCCATGACTGTTAGTGTTTTATCAGCTGTTTTTCTTTGATTTTACTTCATTAGCAGTGTGCCTGGGATCGTTAAATAAAACCATTCCCAATCAGGAGCTTTCCTGTATGAATGGCATGATGATTTAAATCGATTTGTACTTTTCAACATTTATGATCCCATCAATTCAGACAATATCACCAACACCACTGGCAGAAATGCAGGCTGAAACCAGGACAGACCCTCCACTGTGTTTCACTGAAGCCTGCAAGCACTCATTCATCCATCTCTCTTCAACTCTTCTTCTCACATATTGTTGATGATTGGACCCAGCAATTTTAAACTTGGATTTGTCACTCCATAATTCCCTTTTCCATTCTTGGGAAGCTTTAGCATATCTCCTTCTTTGAAAGTTTTCTTGGCCTTCTAGACCTTTTTTGTCTTTGATCTCCTCTGATTCTTCAAATTTCTTAACAGCTTTAATAACACATCTTGAATATCCAGTTAGTTTGCTGATTTCCTTGATTTTATGTCTCTATAATTCTGTGATCTTTGGCATTTTGAATGGATTGATGTGATTGAAGGCTGGTTTGTGCATATAGCAAGCTTCCAATGAGTTCAACTCATACAACGTGTTTATAATGCTCATGCATGTTTTGCACAAACCTGGTGTAATAGACCTTTTTCTCAGCAGTCATTTTGACATGAAATAGTAAGACAAATACAGATGTTAACAATGACATTACTTAAGGTTCCATTCCATTTAGATTTAAAAGAGTCAGGTTCCTGATTTTGCTCAAGTGTAAGGGAAGGTCACACTAAATACTTCGCACTTTAGCCTTTAGCCTTTAGAAGCTGTTTTTTCTCATGTTTTTATGCAGAATATTGCATACATATTTCCTATCCTGTTGTATTCTAATAAAAAGAATAATTGTATGTGGTCATTATAGCACTGCTAAAACAACAAATCTAATGGTGGCCTAAGAATTTTGCACAGTACTGTATTTGTCTGATCTGAGCTTTTTGTTCCCCCATTGCTCCCTGACATCCTCAGATGCCTGTCTTCTAGGTGCTCCAAGATCTAAAGTCTCAAGGTCACAGAGCCTTTGTTGTTAGGACTGACATTATGAATGAATGATTTATAGAAGTTTAACCAAAATCGCGATATGAGCTGATGGAATTTGGAAACCGCAAGGACTGCGATTATTTTTAAAAAAAAAAATTGTCAGTGGACAAATTGTTCCACTTTTTTCTAGCTGCATCATAATTCACACACACAGTACTGCAGGAGCAACAGAGTGACAAGCTATAAACTTTACAACCAAATCTTGTCTTAAAATGAACAGACCACAAAAACTAACTGGGGAGTTAGATACTTGATAAAAACAGGGGGCAAAATAACATGAATCCTGATCATGACTCGCTCCGATTCTCTCCCGCTGAGCTGCATGCCAGTGGTGAGACCAAGATGCTAAATTTATGTCTGCTGTGTTCCCAATCCATATATTTTGACGTGGCGGCCTGGCACAGGAAAATTATCGCTGCTGCTGCAATATTATTAAGTTGCAAAATACCCAGTTTAGTTTAGAAGGAGAGAGAGAAAGAAGAGAGGTGAGAGAAAATGGTAGAATGAATTAGCTAACATTAAGTTAGATTTATTTTGCATTTTTTATTTCCTACCGGGACAAATCCCATACTGGTCCGGCTCTGTGTGTGTCTGTCAATCTCCTGTTATTCCCCCTCAATGTATCAGCATTTGAAAAATCACCACAGGCAGCAATTATGATGATTTTAAAGTTACTATAAATAAGGCAAGCGGACGTAGTACTTCGGTTTGTTTTGTGAGAACTGTCCTATGGTTCATTATGTGTATGTTCTATACCATTTTCTTTCCACAATGGCTAGAATCATGTCCTGCTTAAAACTGGAGACTTTTTCTTTTTTTTCTCTCTATTTTTATTTGTATATTCTTGCATTTTTTGCCACCCTCCTTTTTAATTTCTATCCATTCACTTCATGTTTCTTTTTTGGGTACATTGGTGCTAGCTGCAATTGAGATATACCCATACTTACTTTATATCTCTGTAATGACCACTCAGCACTGCAGTTTTGTTGTACTGAGAAAACTTGATCTTGATTAAAAAAATATTTACATTGAGCAAAGAGCCAGTAAAATATTCTGAATCCTAAAAAATGACTAGTGCCTAATGCTAAACAATGTATAATATCTGTTGTAATAAGAATTTACAAAAATAGCGAGTAAATCTATAGAATGAACCTTTTCTTGTTACATGCTGCATAGCTATACAATAGAAACAGACAAGTATGTGTCTTCATTGTGTACAGATCTTATTCCTCACCATTTTCAATAAACATCAACTGAAATTGAATAAATCGTGAATAATCATGTACATGTGTCAATGGTGATTCTACATATAATAAAGTGCCCCTCTCGTTGTGTTTGCTTGTAGAAACATCACATCCAACTCCTGTCTGAAGGTTTATCATAAAGACCCAGTGCAGGTGTTCACCCGCCCTGCCAGACCTACCAGCGCAGAGGGAAGGGTGAGTCAGCCAAAACTCTTAATTCTGTCTTCGCCCTTCATGCCTTTCATTGTGTCCTGTAGTGTTGACAGAGTGACCAGGTGTTGATCAACTCTGTTTCAGACATGACTGATAAGCTTTTAATGAGACTTTAAAGAATTGATTTATTATTTTCTCATCTATATTTTTATTTTTATAACTAACAAGCAACTTACTAGTCTTAACTTATTGAGTAGTTTTCACATTGACTTTAATAGTGAACACTGTTGTTTTCTGTGAAATAGCATCATTAACAATCTATGCTGTAGCAGACATGTCATTCATTATCGATTCGAGTCCCGAGTCACTCAGAGTATGTGTGGACATCTTCACTGGGAGAACCACATACACTTAGATTCAAACTCTTTGTCTGTGTTAGAGGTGTTCCATAAGTTGATATTCACAGGGGCACTTAAAATGATGTTACTTGGGCTACACAACAGCTTTTTTTCAAAAATGAACAAAATAGAAGTCTATGGTAAACATTACTGTGGTCCAGACCTCAGGGATCTCTATGGGAGCAAGAGTGGTGTCTATTGCTTGCTCTTTATTCACTGTGAAAAGATGCTATTCTTATGTGCTGGTGTAGACTGTGTGATTGTGTTTGGCAATGCTCACAATATTACTAGTGCTAGAGGAAAGTTCATGGAATGACCAAAAATGATTCTTCCTCTGGTAGTGTGATAGATTGATTAACTTTGATTTTTTTTAGTGCATGAGTAAATGTAAAAGTAAATGATGGTGCTAAAAGAGAGATCAGGAGTGTTACCCAAAGTCATGAATATTCATACCAAATTCACATTCTGTTTTAGCCATTGGTTGTGAAGATAACTTGTTTGCTGGACTGACATCAATCCTAAGTGGGCTTTCTGTCAAACTGCTGGAAACAGCACAGGGAGGGAGGACCCAAAGGCAAACACAAGTGCTGGCAGATTCAGTGGAGATACTTTGATAGTAGATAAACAGGCTTACAGTCAGATGTGTGGACAAGCTGGTGGGCAGGAATGCAGGCAGGTGCGTAGTCAAGTAGACTGACAGATAGGCAGGCAGGCAGGTATGGGTACAAAACTCAGGAAAGAAACACACAAAGGAAATATGAGGGTCCATTAACAGATGAACTGAAAAGGAACAAGGGCATTGCTTGATCAAATTGGTATCTGGGGAGTTGTTTAGGTGGGTGATGCGTGTCACAGTAACATCCAGATAAATCCCAGGAACCAAGGTTTCCCTCCTATAATGGTGTGTTTCGCCACATTTTACCATAATCAAAACCTTGCTGCTCCTGTGATTTGGTTATTGCACCAGGCCATATTATGATTTCAGTTATGTTCCAATAAATTTTCAGACCTGACTTCAACTTAGTATGGACTACACAGATATTAGACATGATATCTATCTGAACAGCTCACTCTTGCAAAGAGAGAAATAAATGTATTTCCCAAAACGTAATTCTTCAATAATATTATCAGCTGAGAGAGCCTGAAAACATGAAGTGACCGTGTTCGAAAGTAGGAGGTTTTTAACTGATAACAATGATTTGCAGGATGTTATTTAGAGTTTGAAATGAAATTTCACAGGATGAAGAACAAGACACGTGGCATGAATAAATATTACCCAAGGAAATCTTATAGAAATCTCAAGAAATCTTAAATAAACCAGAATTTGGTCAGCAGATGGTGTTAATACACAGTATGTTGTATTCTATCACAGAGGAGTTCCTCCCCCAGAGCATGCTGCTGTGGCTCTGCATTGCACATAACCCTTGTGAAAAGACAGGAGGCGACTGGCTGACTGTTTGCAGGAGTAATATGAAGAGAGACAGGTTCAACAAGGCCACAGTAAACATGTTGTATCCCATAAATGATGTAGTCCCCTGTGGGCCAGTCAGCAACAAATATGTCACCTTGTTTTGACCCATAATTATAGCATCCCCTTGAGCTAATCACACTCATGTTGGAAATGTGGCAGCACAGTGTAGAGATGCATCATTTCCCCCAGCTTCAGAATCCAGATAACATCTACTCAGTGTTTGCTGAGGTGCTCTGTGTTCCAGACACAAGAATTACAGTGACTGTGGGCCAATCATTGCAACTTGGGCAATGCTAGAATGCACTGAGGAAATGCCTCTAATGTAACACTTGATCAAATTACTATGTGACAAATTACATTTGAACGAAGTAATATATTATGTAGAACACAGTAGTAACAGTATTTGTTACATGTGACCCTTTGATGTTGATTGCAAAAAACAATGGAGGAAGAGGAAACTGTCCAGCTTGTGGTGGTAAGGTCTACATTTTTCCCTATTCTTATGTCTGATGTAAACAATAATTGAGTATCTCCATTGTTTTATGCATTGCACTGTTGCCACATGACTGATTAGATAATTACATAAATACAGTGGTGCTTGAAAGTTTGTGAACCCTGCAGACACAGTCATTGTTTTTGTAAAGTAAAAAATAAAATAAAATAACCTTAACAAATATACATCCAAACCCTAATTTGTAAGGCATACATTCCAAATAGGGGACACACATGGGAAAAGAGATATATTTTCAATAATTTTTCAACAAAAGTGGTTAATCTCACAAAAACTGAAAAGTTGCCATGTGCAAAAGCATGTAGAACCTTTTAGTTAGTGGCTTGTGGTTACTACTAACCAGTCTCTTGCATCTGCTTTTAGGGAATTTTGCCCACTCCTCATTGCAGAACTCAGCCAGTTGAGAGAGGTTGGAGGGACATCTGGCATGTACCACCCAGTTCATTTCAGATTGAGGTCTGGACTTTGACTAGGTCAATCTAGAGCATGAATCTTCTTTCCCTTAAGCGTTCCTTGGTAGTTTTGCTGGAATGGTTTGGGTCATTGTCTTGTTAGATAATCAATTTTTGGTCTAGCTTCAACTCAGTGACTGATGGCAGGAGATTCTGGTCAAGAATTTGTTGATAGACTGAGAACTGATGGTTCGCTGGATAATATGAAGTCATCCAGGTCTGGATGAAGAACCTTCACATTTGCACCGGATGAGAAAAGCACACCATTTTAATCAGAGAATCAAACTGAGCAAATAGATGCTCTCAACGTCTCATGTCTGTGTTGCAGACAAACTGCTTTATTCAATGAGACCTCTGTGGATAATTCAGGTCCCGGTAAAAATCTCTTGAACAATGAGCACTGAAGAAATGTCGCTGGCTTGTCGCTGGCTGAGAGCTATTACAGATATGTCCAGCTGTTCTTTGTGGCGTGGATTCCAGAATATGTTCCTTTGCTCTTTGTTAGAATGGTTGCTTCATATCATGTCTGCAGATTTGTCAGCTGCACATTCATGCTGCTAATCCCCCTGACCTACCACATCCCAAAGGTATTCTGTTGGGTAGAAGATGGTAAACTGTGGCCATAAAGGGAAGCACATGGTCAGCACAACACATTGTTTTCTATGAAGTTATTTCTGTCACTGTAATGAAAAATGTGCTACAACATCTTGTTCTTAATATTTTCATGTCCGTTGGTGATAGAGAACTTAAATATTGGCACAAAATTAATAACAGATTATATTTGAAGAAACCTTCTATAATATCTTAATACCAACAATATCACTCTGCACTTTTTTCAAAATCTAGGGCTTTAAAAATCAGAGTCAGTAGGCATGCAGTACAAACTTTTAATGGTTAAATCAAGATAATAACGTACAAACATGGCTTTCCAGATAAGGTGTTCTTGAGGCTCTGAAAATGAAATAATATCAAGGGCTGAAAATAATATGAAAGCAAATAATTTCAACAGACATCTTTTACTGGGTTTTGGGACCCATTCATGACATACACAAAGTCTGAACAAAATCTGAGACAATGCTGCATCAACTTATCTGATTTGACATGGAAAGATCCAGAGATCACATTTATCCCCATTCTGATGTTTGATGTGAGCATGAACTAAAGCTCCTTACCTGTAGGATATTATGCCACTGCTCCCAATAAAGTTGTTGGTGAGTGTATGTCCACACAATATATACGGTATGATATGGCACATGCCTACCCCATCAAAAAACTCTGATGGTAACTGTGTGTGTGTGTGTGAGAGAGAGAGAGAGAGAGAGAGGGATAGAGAGAGAGAGAGAGAGAGACGTTAGAATTAGGTTTGTGTTAAGGTAAGGGTAAGGGAATGCATTATGTCATTGATGGGATCCCACAAAGATAGCTTCTTAAGAATGTGAATGTGTGTCTACAGCAGCTTCTGTTTGAGGTTTTCTTGCTGTTGAGCTTGTATGCAGGTTTAAAACAGATTGAGTGCTGACAGAGGAGATGCTGTCTGAAAGCTGAAGTGAAAGCCAGTCAGAGTTGAGCCACAGTTGGACAGAGATTTTGTTGTGGGGAATCTGTGTCAACTCAGTTTATCCTTAAACAGTCATTTAAATGACAGCCTGCTCTCCCTGTATAACTCATCTGGACATTACACTGCAGGCTTTCATATCAGATTTTCAGACTCCAGGCAGTTTATGTGTTATGACATGTCGGCTCTCGGTAGGTTTAGTGATCTATGCCCTTTTGAAATAAAAGAGATGGATTCAAATGGTGTCACCTCTCATCTACACAACTCCAGGTTATTAATTGTGTTTATGCTGAGGTAAGTCGCAAACATAGCATTTGATAATGCTACAGGTTACATGGGAGAAATGGATCAATATGTAACTACAAAAAAAAACAAACAAAAAAAAAACACACAGTCTGGTTAGCTCTGTGTGTGGAGCTGCCAATAATGAGTGCCTACTGAATTGTGTCTGTGTGGTAAACCTTCATTTTGTGAAAGTGATTGTTAACATCTCTTGTCAGACTGATTTAAATCATCATTTTGTTGATTTCACAATCTGCTGCAGGTCTTTTTTTAAAAAAGCTGATTGAATTTAGCCCACAAAGCTAAAGAAGTTAGAACTCATCATTGTAAAATATCCACTCTTTCGGTAACTGTTATCCAACTAAGGAATTACAGTGGAACTAGGGCTAGGCGATAAAACGATAACGATATTTATCACGATACAACTTTTCCTGACAGACAGACAACAGGAAAAACCAATGATAATGAGAATAGCGCTGTGCAGAACCAATCACATGGCTAGAATAGAGTTACAGCCACATCAAGTTAGGTCAATGCACACAGCACAGAAAGCAGGAGTAAGCTCACGTGCTAATGTTTTGGGTACTGCAGCCGTGCACACCAGATTCTGAGTGAGATAAAAGAAAATGACGACAGAAAATGTTTATAAAACTAGAGCGACAGCATCACTGAAGGAGACACCCCAACAGACACAGCCCCGAATGACAGAGGATTGACAGGCACACAGAGAGCCAGTAGAGACAGACACAGCTGATAAAATCTCTGGGATTTTGGATTTGTCTTAGTAGAAAATACAAAACACAAATACAAATCTGATTCAGTGTTAGCTAGTTCATTGTACCATTTTCTCTCTTTGGCTTTCTCACTCTATCCCTCTCGGCTCAACCAGGTATAAATTTATGATATTTCAGTAGCTGCAATAGTTTTCCCATGGCAGGCCGCCGCTATAGAGTGTATAAAGCAGAGATACTGCAGACAGTTGGCGTAGTGGTCATAGCTCAGTTTTCTCAGCCACTTTTAACTCGTCATAACATCAGTAGTTTCAGCTTTAGCTGAGCACATTCTCGTGACAGGCATGCAGCTCTCAGCAGGCAGGTAGAACTCACCTGACACCTGAGGCCTGTGCTATGAAGCAGGATTTGCGGTTAGCGAGGTAACTTCAGGTTTAATTCTGGGTTTTCAGTCTTATGACGGTGGTTCACTTCTAACTTCTAACTAACTTATACTGAATGGCTAACATGCTCTGGGGCAGGTTAACTTCAGCAGATCGTTTCAGAACCTCTCAACAGCCCAACTACTGACCAGTCATATCACTGGAAAACTAGCGTCATCGTTTCTGCAGGATCCCGACAGGAACAGAGTTTACAGTAAAGTGACAAATGATAAAGATCAATACATATTTTATAGCTCTGTGGAATCTTTCCATTATGTCCACAATAAAGCCTCCAACAAAGAGAGAGAGAGTTCATCACACTAAATGCTCACATTCTTATTATTATAACTTCATTTTGATAGAACAAAGATGCTTTTATCCACACACTGTTGCATATTTCTCACGATTATAAATGAACATTTCAATCAGATCGACCTCAGACATTAACTCTCTCCTCTCTGCTTTGGCAGCAGAAACAGTCTGATTATACTGTCACTTTTTTTTTATTTGTGTCATGTATTCAGGGTAACTCAAAATAAATCACCATCAGACAAAAGAGCAAAAACATTCACTCAGTAACTAAAAATCATTGGTGTACTTATTTACAATAAATCCTCAGCCTGAGTTTAATAAATGGAAATTATTTCTAGTGTTTCTGTTCTATTCATGTGATCATATTGTTCACATTTTACCTTTTTAAATGTAATTTTTGGACGTTGCTAGTACCGAAATGACATGCAGCTATCAGCGTTACTTCTCATATCATATTAGGTACTTTATTCACACTGCTGCTTTTAACTAACAACTCCGCCTCTTTCACATGAGCGCGCTTTGGAAATCCTGGTTGACTTAACAAGTTGACAACCAGCACTGTAAGACTGTATTAGCTGCGTATTTAACTCTACTGTTAGTTTTGTGGTTTTCAAGACCAGATCTGGTTGTTCTGTTGCTCCTGTTGTGCTAAACTGTGAGGCAGCAAAAAAACATCAACCAAAAAAAAAAAAAAAACTTGTCCACTGACATTCTTTGAGTTAAATCAGGGTCTTCCCAACTGATGCATCAAATAGTCAACACTGAGGGGGGGTAGCCCTAAAATTGACTTTATGGTACCTTCACATCTCACTTAGGAGTAAAAAGGAACCTTGAAGTTGGACAGAAATAGTGATTTGATTTCTATTGTGATGTGTTAATTCTAAACCAATATGAAAAACCCCATATTGTGATATGATTTTTTTGCCCAGCCCTAATTAGAGCCAGTAACAATGCCTGTGTGCAGAATTGAGTTGCAGTCCAGTAAAAAGATGGCAGAATTTGTGCTGCATGGAAAAAAAACCCTCTTATTATTTGACTGAATAATGTGATTATGTTTATCATCTATTTGTAGGTAAACAAGCTTAAAGTGCCATCAGTGGTGATCCAGAATATCCAGTTCTGTGTAACTCTGGTAGGAGGGCAGTCTGTGCTGCAAGTGAAGTGCACAGGAGGAATATTTAGGATGAAGTTGTTGAATTTTCATTATTATGTTCTTGCTATAAGGGCAATGTAGATTTTTCATCTGTGATGATGACATACCATTTTATATCATCATCATGTCATAAACTATGACTGAGTCACTTGAAAAGCAGGGCCTTCGCTGTTGGCACTGAGGCAAAGCCTTTTTATCATTATTATTATTATTGTTTAGTGATAGACCAATATGGATTTTTCAGGGCCGATACTGATCCCAATCATTAGTCAAGGAGGCCGATAACCGATATCTGGAGCCGATATTCATTTGCAGTAAAAGTGAAAATATTGGTGTCCAAATTTTGAATAATACAAACTCCAACACTTAACTTTGTTTAAATGCCTTAAAGCATATGTTTATTAGACATCAAGAGACATCTTTGTTTTAAAATTCTAACAAAAAGTACAGGGAGCTCCCAGGATGTCTTATAAAGTTAAATGAAAACTTAAACAAATAAATAGCTCCCTGAAGTTTTCAACAGTAAATTAAGTTTTCCAAAATTTCAATATAACTGAAATGTTATTTTATCTTTCATTCATCTTTAACTTCAAACAAAAACAAAATGTGCAGGGAGTTCCCAGGGTCAGCAGCATCTCTTATAAAGTTAACTGAAATTTTAAATAAATAAATGAACCGCTTCCTGAAGTTTTATAAAGTAAATAAAATAAAATAAAATTTGCAAATGTAAGTCTCAAATCAATTAGTAGTCCCAGTTTAGCAGCACCAGATTGTGGTGCAAAAAGCGGAGTTGTTCAGCGTGCTCTCCAGTGAGACAGCTTCTCTTACTCTCATAAACTGCAGAGACTTCACTGAAGACGTGCTCACTTGGGACTGATGAGAGTGGTACACAAAGAAACTTTCTTGGTGTTTGGCAAGTAGCTTGAAGCGCCCTTCATTCTGTTTCCACCACTGGAGTAGGTCCCCTTTCCGCCTGTCGATCACTAGCTCCTTGAGGTACAGATGTAGCTCATCCTCAACGCAGCTACTGGCCAGCAGGTCACCTGTGTTGGGTGCCAGCAGAGAACTGAACATCTCATGACCACCGCTGCAGAAATAACTTAAAATTCATGTAAAAGTTTGTGGTTGCAGAAGCTAATCTGTGTGAGTAAATAAATGCAGCGTGTTTGTTATAACGTGGTTGATAAAAGTAAACATTAATTTGTGCAGTAAGCTATTGATTTAGTTCGGTAAAGTCCGAGACCTCGATAAAGCATTGATGTCAGCTCAGAGTCATCTGGGACTAGAAAATCATCTCTGTTGCTAGGTCGTTACTAAGGGTCTGATTATTTGCTGTAGTGGTAAACTCGGTTCCATTACACATAGGAGTCCACTGATGTGACTGACTGTATTCCACCAAAACCTTTTAATTTTGAGAGCAAATTGCTCCTCAACATGAACAGATTTTGATTATACATTTTACTTTGTTGGTTAAGATCATTAGCTTGCTGCAATATTTTCTCTTTTAGAGTCACTTTACTCTTTGCACATCACATAGCTGTGGGCTTCTTACACTACAAGAGCCAACAGCAGGATGTTCTTTTAGGATATTATACAAGACTTGAATCGACTTGTGTCCTGCAGTAGAGAATATATTTTTGTTCTATACTTATTTGATTATTAACAATTGGGGTATGGATAGGTGTTAACCCTGATATTCCTTCATTGCATTGTACTACCCCTCCTTAATTATGTTAATTGTTACTGGATTAGTAACTAATTTCAAACTTTCTAAGAAGAGCAGATTTGAGCAAGGGCATTTGGACATAGAGGCTTCAATATTCAACTAAATTGAAGTGGTGTTATCACCAACCCAATCTGATACATGCACTTAATTGATATTTTTTGAGGTTTGGGAAATCCAGACCTCCTGCATCGTCTGAGAGCTGCAGAGTGGGCATTTTTAAAAGAGGTCTTGGTTGGTGTTTTGTTTAATATTAAATTAATCAATAATAGTATGGAATAATAATGGAGGCAAAATGCCAATATCAAATGAATGATTAAGCATGCTTAAAAAAGGTTTGACTAATAAGTCACTGAACTCTTGTAAAATTTGCTAGTGAACCCATCAGGGCCTGGTGCTTTACAATTCTGAAGTGACCAGATGGCTGCCTGTACATGTTTAGAGAATGGAGCATTGAGATGGAATCTCTCATCTGCGTTCAATTTAGGAAAAAGCCTATTTTTAATCATACCAATCAACCATATCTATGGCTGGAATTTATTGTGCTTTAGTCATGAGATGTACAAGAAATGCAAATGCTGCCACACAGGTGCACTGCATGGTATAGTTAAGCAATTAACATCCAATAATGCTCTATGGCATCTGTAAAAATGCTGTTCAGACCAACTTGATTTTAATATATATCAAGTGACTTTGAAAGGGGGTTCATTGTTGGGGCACAGATGGTTGGAACTTCAGTCAGCTCAGTTTCAGTTCAGACTACTCAACTGGCTTGTGTTTCAATATGAACAGTGACTAAAGTGACATCTGCATTTATCTCTGTAGGAAAGACTTCAGTAAGTAGGGTCACAAATTGTAATTGAAAGCACTGATGACCATGATTCTCATGCATTAGTGCAATATGGAAGGAAAAATACAGGATGCTGACGGCAAGAAAAGTTAACAATTACATAAGCCCCTCATTAAAAGGATAAATGTGACAAGTTGAGAGTTTTGTGGTGGTCTAAAGATAGGAGATATCATCCTTCATGATATTGTGGACCAGTTGGCAGGAGTATGTGTGGTGCACACCAAGAGAAAGATGGATGCTTTACCCCTACAGTGAGGGGATCTCGTGGCTTTGTTATGCTGTGAGGGGCATTTTGCTGGCCTGGTTTGGGTCCACTTGTCCCCTTAGAGGGAAGGGTCACTGCAAATCAGCTGATCACCTTTATCCTATGATGAAACATTTCTACCATGATGGGAGTGGTCTCCTCCAGGATGACAGTGCCCCCATCCATAGGGCACGATGGGTCTGCTCTGCAATCTCTGTGTTTATAAGTCATAAACATTCATGATGTAAATGAGCCAGTAAATAAAAAGGCTAAAAACATGGAGGTGTATTGAGGTTTAAGTTCACCACTCAGACATTCACCATCCTCATCCTCAATAGGTTTTCAACTGTTTTCAGCAGATTAGTTTTTCAGAGCACGATAAAGTCTGACTGATGTTCACAGATGTCATTGGTACTTCAGTATTAGATATTGAAGTCTGACAGTGAACAAAGGAAACTGATGATCTGGAGTCAGGAACTGTCTCTAAGTGCAGTATATAATATTTTGTGACATAAATCAATACAGATAATTTTGTTTTATTTTATTACATAAACCAATACAGAAATGTATGTTCATGCTTCATGTTTAATGAATATAATTAGTTTGATGCCAAACTAACAGCATCAAATTTTTGCATTCGTAAATCTGATTCAAAATATATACATGTATAAAGACTGCTTTAAATGTAAAAGCTTCAATCTCAATGGTATTCTACTCCATTCATCAGCAAACCTAATAACAAATAGTTTAGACCGTAATTCCATTAACCTTTCTTTATTTTCACCTTTTAATTTAGCTTTATCACAACTGTTTTTTTTATGATTTCCAAATTTACTACAGTGACTTTCTGTGACCTCATTATTATCGTCCCTTTTATCTTTGTGCAGTATTCTTCTTTTTTCATCTAACTAGACTTAAATTTAGAGTAGACTTCCCATCTCTGTTGGCAGAATTTGGAGATATGCAAGACAAATTCCACAACATCAGTGGCAAACTAGTAATCAGTCCTAGGTGAAACAGGAGTGATCTGGAATTTAGTTTCCTCCACATATTCACCAGGTCATGTTTACTGACAAGAGACTTCACTGAACTTAATGAGTTGCCCACTTAAGTCTCAAACTTAATTTTTGCTTGTGTGGATCCTGAAGAGGAATCTTTCTTTTGAGATATGAAACTTATAACTCATGATTCGGTGGTATATGAATTAAATTGATTGAAATTAATTGACTTCTGCTGTAGTTTGAATTTTAACTGAGATATGGACTAATTGATTAGAGCTGCAGTGTGGACTTCATATTGTACACTTAATGTATAATACACTGGTGAACATGACCTTCAAAGTGACTGGCACCCTTGCTCCTAATCAAACCACTCCAGTGAACAGAGTGGCACCGACTGATTCTGATTCACTAAACCTAGCAACCACTGTCTGGCTAAGCGGTCTTATGATGCTGGTTATCAACTCGTTAAGTCAACCCAGGATTTCCTGAGCGCATTGATGTGAAAGAGGGGGAGCTGTTAATTAAACCATGAGTAAAGTACCTAATATGATATGAGAAGTTACATAAGTTACAAAAGTTATTGTCTTATGAGCTCAATCTGACTGAAATGTTCATTTATAATTGCGGGAAATATACAACAGCATTTGATGAATAAAAATATTTGCTTTACAGAATGGTTAGACAATTATTTCATATAGTTTAAAACCTAAGGAGAAGTATCAGCAATGTTGGTCTAGATAGCATTGGAATGTGATGTAATTTAGGGCCAGAGATCTGGTGCAGAGAAAGATAAACAAGGAATGGAAGACCCTGATTAGGTCTGTGGATCTGAGAGAGCTCAGTTGGCATAGTTCCTTTTCAGGTTACTGTCTTGATAAAGTAACAGTTAAATGTTTTAATGCAAAGACAAAGTTTATTGTGTAGAACAAAGATTTGTGTGTTCATTCCTAAGGTCCAAATGAACCAGGGTCCATTAGAGTTTGTTCTTCTGAGCCGGCCATTTGACCTTTGACCCTGGTTTGGGAGGACAAATTCTGCATCTGCTTTTATCACTGGAGGCTGGATAGCAGATGAGGGTTCATGTCATAATTCTCAGTGACCATACTTTTACCTCAGTTCTGGGCACATGTTCATTTTTTTTCTCTATTAACTTTGTTGATAGTCTGATAGGTGGCAGGCTAACATCAGGCTGATGCCAGCTGTTGCTACAATATATACATATGCATATAATAATATACATATTCATACATAAACACACACACATACATAAAATAATAATAATAATAATAGAACTGCAATGGTTGTCTACACAA
This sequence comes from Lates calcarifer, assembly GCF_001640805.2. NCBI lineage: Eukaryota > Metazoa > Chordata > Actinopteri > Centropomidae > Lates > Lates calcarifer. Next base: position 33,824 of record NW_026117205.1, on the reverse strand, counting down.
CTACACAACTCTGTTGTCTCTAGATGTACAATATGTTGTAATGTAAATCTGCTATAATTTAACAAAACCTACTTAGTTCTTTAACTAGTGATATGCAAAAGTCATTTTAAATTAATTCTAATAAAAACAGAAAGACTGGGTTGCAGTCCAGAAAGAGAAAGTGGTAGAGGGACAATCTAAGAGCTTTTCAAGATAAAGAGGTGGAATATCCTTGATTTGCCTAGTCACTTGATTTGACTGAGTCTGACTGAGCTGCACTCTACTCGCACTGAAGGCAGAGAGACCCCACAACAAGCTATTGCTGAGACTGTAATCAAAGTGGAGCTGAGGTTGATGAAACACATCCGCACATAACTACTCTTACTCTTCAGATGTGTCAGGTTCAGGTGAAGTCCTCATGATAGGGTGTCAGCAGTGGAACAGTTAAGACTTGCCTCTTCAAGCGCTTCATCTTGATGGGAGTGAGTGCTACAGGATGGTAGTCATTGAGGGCTGACACTGGTGACTTCTTCAGCACTGGTATAAACGTGGCCTTGAAGCATGTGGGGGAAACAGCAGAGCAGTTAACCTGCCCCAGAGCAGGTTCAGCATAAGTTACCATGGAGATTTACCGCAACAAGAAGTGAACCACCGCTGTAAGACTGAAAACCTAGAGTTAAACCTGTTGTTACCTCGCTAAATGCAAATCCTGTTTTGTAGTACAGGCCTCAGGTCTCCCTGCACAATGTTTGTTTTCAACTGTTGGTTTTCTCTCAGGGCAATTCAGCCTTTGTTATTCCTTTGCATCTCATTCACCTGAATGTCACATGAAAAGACACCTTAACCATGCTGTAGAATTGGCACATCATAAAGCAGATGTGTTTTCCAGCAGTGATGTGTCACAGTTTTGAAGACACAAACCTGATGTGTCTTGCTGACAGGGGATCAAATCAGAAGACATTTGTATGTAGCATTCTAGAAGACAAGGATTTGGAGAACTTTTTGAATAAACACCAACCCAAATACAACATTCCCTCAGAATGGGGTTTCAGAGCCGTTTTTGTTTTGTTTTTTCAGATCTCCAAGGAGGTACTGTATGGCAGTCACAGTCCAGTCCACACCCTGTCGTCATCCAGCCATGTTACCCTGCATGGCCTGCAGGGCTCCATGTCTCCCCCAATGGTACGCTCCATGCCCTCTTCTCCCTCCAGGATGGTGATGGTGTATGGTCGGGGGAACACACAGGGAGACACAGGGGTGGTGGATCCAGACAACACCACATTACCTCTGGAATGCCTGTCAGGATTTTGCCGATCTAGTGCCAGCAGCAGTGTCATATTGGAGAGGAGAGATGTCAAGCCTGGTGAGATACCTGCAGCATCCTCAAGTGATTGTTGATCAATGTTTGATTGATTAATACAAGCTTACAAAATGCAATGTGAATGTTTTTTTTTCCAAGACAAAGTGAAATAATTATCATATGCTATTTTTTGGAGCATAAATCAATTCAAGCCATTTTTTCATTTATATAGCCTAAAATTACATGTTTGCCTCTGAGCACTTTACACATTTTATTCTGAGACTCTCAACAGAGGACAGAGGAAGGATTCCTCAAACAAGTTGTATGAAATAAGCTGTTAAGTTACAGAGCTTCAGGAATAAAAAAGCATTTGGAGCAAAGACTGTGGATCAACTCCCATGTCCGAGTGTACAGTCATAAATTTGAATATTACCAGAATTCCTAATTGGAGCTCCTATACCTGCTTCACCCATCCTTATGTAAAAAATTACCAAAGAAAGTCCAAAAACTATGTGCGTGTGTGACAAACAGACCTAAGACAGACCTAAGACATGTCGTCCAATTGGGGACAAAAGCTGTCAGGCAAATAGTGGTCAGTAAGCCTCCAGGAAATGAATGCAACTCTATGTTAAGTGTGTGTGTGTATGTACAATGCTTGATTAACATTTTGCACCAGTTTGGGCAGAGCAGCTCATACCTTTATCATTATTTGTTATTTGTACATGGATTTTTGGATGTGATTCTCTCACAGCGGGAGACAGGACAACTGGAAATACCTGTGTTGGTGTTCAGTGCCTATATATTAGCTCCTGTTTGTAGAGGTTCCTTGGACCACTATCTGCTTTCGATTGTGTTTGATTGTTACCAATACGAGAGTTAAAAAGCAAACCTGAAGTCTTGGTGTCTTTTTGAGAGGTTGAAGCCTCTTCCATAAAGTAAGTTTAACAAACTCTGATTCTAACTTTGACTTATGAGTTTAATTAACCTAAGAAGCTGGAACAGCTGGTATCACCTCTGAATTAAAGGACCTGTGTGTAGGATGTTCGTCATAATGTTATGGCTGATCTGTGTATTTAATGGAGATGGTATAATAAACAATTTGAGATCATTTTTAGGACCCTACAAGCGCCACAACCAAATTTCAGTCCAAATATCACTGATTTATTGGTTAACACAGGTAAAATTGGTGTTGGGGTGAGCACAGCCAAAATAACAAACAAAACAATCTATTAAAGGGTCCGCTACCTTACTGGACAAAAGAAAGAAAACAAAAATAAATACAGGGATCTTACCTAACTCCCTGACATAAACATGAGAAAATGGGTTTACAGCAAAAAAAAAGGGCTTCTCAACTGTGGAGCCCCTGTGGTTGTAGCCGCTCTCAGGTCCCCTCCGCTGTCAGACCTGGAAACGCTGCACAGATTTGTTTTTTTACATTCCCTTTTCACTGTACCATACACCTGTAGCAAAGATAGGTGACTTATTTGCTCTATCCAAAACAGTGATAATGTCTAAATGCTTATGGTAGTCGTTAAAATAACTGCAGTTATTATAATATATATAACTAACTGTAAATATAAATCTCACAAATGTTACAGAGGGTTACACTTGTAGATAGGCTGTTTGTTGTCTTTAACCCTCGTGTTGTCCTCTGGGTCAAAGTGACCTGGTGGCCGACAATGTGCCTTTGTGTGTGTGTGTGTGTGTGTGTAGTAGGATTTGTTGTTGTGCATGACATTCGTGATTCTGAAGCGGTTATCTTTTGTTTTAGAATAATAGCAAGAAGAAAAAAGTATACGGAATATGAAGGGCAATATGAAGGGCAACGCGAGAGTTAAGTTAGTTACGCCAATGGTGGCTAGCGTTAGCTCATTTTATGCTAGTTTTATGATAGGGTTCGCACTTTCTGTGGGTAAGGTAAGCTTACTGTTCATATGTAACAGTGTGCTGAACGGTTATGTAAGGACTTTAGGAAGGGCAAAGGTCTGCATTTACCTTGGATGATATATACTGAAGCTGTGTTCATATAACATCATTCAAAGACTGCTGGTTTATGCATTAAGATCTTAACATTTTTTTTATCTGTTGTAGATGCATCATTCGATAATTCTTTTCAGTGGAAAGCTTGCCATTGAACGCTGCACAATGTGTTGTAAACTTTACCATTTCCCTCTTTGAATTGTCCACGACTGCAGAAAGACAGTAGAACGGATCAAGCTGACAGCATGCCCTCTCATGCTAGGTGAAGTTGCTTGTTCCACTGATGATGGAGGAAGACTGCCACACTAACAGAGAACAGAGAACTGATACTGGAGCCATTCAAGTTTGTGTTTGACAACACTGAAAACGTGAAAGTTCTGTGAGGAAATGGAGGAAAAAATTCAAAAGTTAAGCAGTATACATAAACCTGTGCCAATAGTGCAGTACAATCTAAAAGTTAAATTGAAGTAGCTACAAAGTACAGTACATGTAGGAGGTGGGAACATCTACTGTAATAGCATACAATAGAACAGTAAATATATATATATAACGTGCTAAATAATATACATAAGATGTCTCATGACATAATTAAGAGTTTTTACTAACTTTTCCTGTCCTCCATATGTGCTGACATTGCTTGTATGGTTAAAACATTTAATTCGCCTTAATTTTTTCCTCTGAAGATCTTCAGGTTTACAGTACAAGTAGACACATCAGCTTCTTGTGTCATATTAAACACTCATAGTTGTCAGTATGTATTAAAGTCGACTGATTGCAGTAAAATGTTGTTGTATTATTCATAGGGAAATTCAGAATGAAAATATGTGAGAGCAATAGCACATGTAAATGGTTAATAGTAAAAATTTTTAATCAATACAAGTTGCCACAGTGGCATAGATAGATAGATAGATAGATACCCACGTTATGTGCCAGATAGACAGAATATGCAAAATTAACATATGTACCACAGTTAAGGAATGAATAGTTTTCAAATTACAATGTTGACCAATGTTTACCAATTAAATAAATGGAAGCCAACGACTCAATACATACATACAAGTCAACGACTTCACAATTTTATTTTGCATGTATTTCCGGGCCTTACAGCAGAGGGGACCTGAGATCGGAGGCTACAACGAGAGGGGCTCCACAGTGGAGGCCTGCAGGCAGAAATGAAATGGTCTCACAGGTGCGCCCCCCAGGAAGTTATTGGGTGGACTCCCTCCCATGTTTGCTGGTCTTTGGAGGCCACTGTATGTTGTATGGACCTCTGTGAGTCTGGTCAGTCTCATCTTCTTTCTGTCTGCAGGCTGAGATTTTGCCCATGTCCAACCTGCCCTGGTCCTCTCACAAAGCCCAGTCACTACATGTCTATACGCAGCATTGTTTTCATTTTCCCAGGCTATGTCGGCCAGTCTGAGATCTTCTGCTGGAAAATCTCTGGCTATTTTGGACCAGTTGTTCCCCATCTGGGTCATGAGTAGGCGTTGCAGTTCAGTGATTGTGGGTCTGAACTGTTGGCAAAAAATCAGGAGCTGTGTCACATACTGTGCTCCCCCGTTTTGAACTAGGGAGAGGTGAGAAGCGGCTTCCTTCATATTGTTGAATGTCCATGGGCTGCAGATTAACTGGGAGGTCCCATCCCCTGCTGGCACCTCGATCATAGGTGCCAAAAAAACGGTTGCCTCTGGTTCTTGGAGCAGAAGCTGGTGCCCTGTGGTGTTCTGCTGCCTCGTGGAGGGGGAGTGTAGGGTGTGCAGTATTTGGTGCTGTACGGTGGAGGTCTCATCCAGTAGTCATTGTTTGGGCTGAGGTGGTATTATAGCTGGCACTGCGGTGGCTGCTGGGGCCATAGCAGCTGCCCCCATGTCAGGGTCATTCCCATCCTCCAGGTCCGGAGCACTGGCTGCCATGGCCTTTTGTCTTCTGGGTGGAGCCGGGTCCAGATCAGGGTCTAGTTTGAGCCTAAAACTGCCTGTACATGGGAAACCACACTCTGCAACCCATACCTTAAGTTGGCCAACGCTTAGTCTACCATACCTGGTGATCATAAATCGAATATTAGGAGAAGTCCACTGAGGTGAATTATCAGTATCATTTGATTGTTTATTCTTGCTATTATTGGAGCCCATTACTGAAAATGAATTTGATTCATAATATTAGAACTTTAGTACTATTATTATTTTATATATATTTTTTTGAATTTAGTTGCTACTTCTGAGGTGGTTGTAGGGACCTTAGATTTCATCAACCAATTTTTCAACTGTAATTTTTACTCTTTTACACTCTTTTTTTTTGTGTGGTGTTAAAAATTACCAAGTGAGAAATGCATTAAATTTCTATAGTGTTGTCTCTGGTCCTAGACCCGAAGCTTCCCTGATTCTAGAAATTGATCGAGATCGAGAATCATTGTTATCTCAGAATTCACTTTCCAGAAAGACATGGTTGTTTGCCCAAAAAGGGATTCGCTGGATCACTGTGGTGAGCAGGCCCTGGTCCTCAGGCGCCAGGCCCCCAGGTCTCTACCCTCTTTTGCGGGGAGGTTGAGGTTAGAGTCCCAGACTCTAGTTGTGCACAATCTTCACCTGCAGCGCTGAGTCCCCAGTGCAGTCTCACACGAGTGATCCCACTTCTGATGCCAGGTTGTTATGGGAATCTTGTCTATTGAATAAAGCACAGAGTCAACGGCTGTAAATTTAATTCATACAGCTAAGCAAGCTGTGTAATCTCCTGTGGGTGATTACCCCTTATCACTTCCTGTCCTCGACAGGGCAATGAGCCCTGCCAGTTTAGCCTTGATGGTGCACAGAGAGTGAGGCCCCCATGATATGATTGTTTGTTCACAGATCTGGGGTCTCCACTATCCGTCCACCCGCTGATGTGTAGAAGAACTGAGCATATTATATATATATGCTCAGTTCTTTGATTTCATTAGGCGCAATTGAAGTACAATACAAGTGCTAAAGATTATCAATAAATCACAATTATCACGACTCGTATGAGAATGTCCATTACAGACATTATTAGGTTTATGTGACAAACTCATTTATTCATCATTTAGCACACAAAAAAAATCCTTAATGGGTGATCTCTGATATGATCTTATGTGATCTTTGATTTGATCTGATATGTTTTCACTAAATCTGCTTCCTGGAACAGATCCCAGGTCCAGGTTTCAGTCCTGCATGGTTCTTATGTTTCTTTTCTAGAAACAGCTCCTACCCATCTCCACTCCCTGCTGAACTATTCAGCCATTTAACCAATTATCTCTGGATTGAAAACAGTTCATAATAGAATTTAAGCAACAGTGCAGCAGACTTCTCCGTACAGGGTGTACCCCTGCTCTTGCCCAGTGACAGCTGGGATAGGCCCCAGCCCCCCCGCGACCCTTAACGGATAAGCTGCATAAGTAATGGATGGATGGATGGATGCAGCTGACTTTTCAAATAAAACCTACATGATCTAACGTGATCTAACTGCCGACTTCTCCTAACTAAATCCATGTTTAGAAATGTTTGCTCTGATCTGTTTCTTTGCTTAGCTCCAAGTCTGATGTGTGTGTGTGTGTGTGTGTGTGTGTTAGATGAGGACATTGGCAGCAGTAAGAGCATGGCCCTGGTGGTACATGGTGAAGGAGGACCACATTACCCAGATTCCTACTGCTCCTCCCTGCAGGATGGAGGAGGAGGTCCCCTCAGCATCACCTCCTCCCAGTGCAGTGCTCCTCCCTCTCTCACTGCAGACATGGTGGATGCTGGGGTCCCAGGGATCCCAGGGGGACTGCAGCAGTACCGGGCCTCCATTAAACCCCTGATGGGCTACGGAGACAGCATGGACCATGTGACCCACTCCATCCACAGGTGCGCACACTGATCACTCGATCCAGATTCGTACGCAGTGTCTTCATTTGGAAACAGTGGCACAAACATGAAAACATAACCCAATCCAGCTGACTTGTGAGACATCTGAGTACTGTTTGAAGGTGATTTTTTTTCAGTCAGTTCTGCTTAATTTGAGCATGATCTAACAGCAGAGCACAGAAAGTGAGGGGTTGACTAAGGTCACGAGCAATACCTTAATGTCAACAAGAACATATTTTATTAATAATTAATATATCAGACAAAACTCTTCCAGCAGGTTTGAGTTCTAATCCTTAGGATTTCAGTCCTGTTTAGTGTAACACTACAGCAAACAGTGATTGTGCAGCTACTTTGTCAGAAATACAACACATTCAAGAAATACAGCATGGTGTATGAGTTTACAGTGCAGCCACACAAACTCACATTTTTTGCCTCTGTTACTCTCTTATATCTCCAATGACACCATCAACTTAATTGTTTTGAAGACAAATTTATAATGATCACTGTCAGCAGTTAGTGGCAAATACCACGTTTCCTGTGACTGCTTCACAATAAAGGCCAGTCTTTACATGTAAAGCAGCAGCAGTAGGAAATGTTCTCTATTAGCAGTAAATTAATACAGTTCTGATATGGCTGTTGGGGAGTAACCAGTAATGACAATGACAAGTCATGACAATCTTAAAGATTATAACTTGAAATAATTGTGTACATTTATAGTGATATTTTCCTTCATTCATTTTGACAACTGATTTTCATAAAACAATAACACATTATGACCACATAACCATGACAAATGTAGTACTACAAATGTATTAAAAAAACTGCTACTCGTAATAGGTGTGAAGTGTATACGTAGCATAACAGAGGACTATTAATTAGTCAAATAGTTTTAGCCCTTATTTACTGAAGGACCACACTGAGATTTATCAGGTGAAATGAAGGAAAGCAATGCTATAAGTTGTGGGTTTTGGATCAGGTACATATTTGAAGGTATTTCCTTTTGATTGTGGGAAAATTATAAAAGTATACAGATAGCTTCTACAACTGATTTAATACTGCTGACTGACCACTGCAGCAAAGAAAAATATTTCTGAAATCAGTCAGTGACAGTGGTAAAGCAACTATAGGAAGGAATGAGTGACAGTAGTAAATAGTCAGCAACAGCACCAAAGAATGATCATCAGCAAAAGATTCAGTAACAGTAAAGAATCAGAGACCGTAGTAAAGTATATTGCCGCAGAAAGATATAAAGATAGAAGAGTAGCTATTATTTTTTAAATCATTCTCCAGTTTATTCCTGATACAATAAAACAATTATTCATCTGGTTTTATCAGCTGTAGCTGGTCTCATTTACACTAAATGAAAACATTGAAATAAGACATTGTTGTTCTGCTTATGGTTTGTTGTAAACAATTATAGGTAAATATCCCCTTTGGTAATGGCAATGCCTCTCTTTAATAAGAGAGGCAGACCTGATCAGTGATATCAGCTGATATAGTGATTGATTTGAATTTAGACATGCAGACATGTGAGTAGTAGTATTTTTCCCTGGTGTGGACCTCACTCTGGCCGTGAAGACATTGTTCTTTTAAGTAGGTGTACATGAATCCATCCATTGCTCCATCTTTTTTCCATCATCCAGGCAGAAGAGCTGGAAGTATGGACACAGCCAGCTACATCCTCTGGGAACCAAAACCCCACCCGCTTCCCCTTGCAGAGTCAGGATGAGTGATGGACAGATCACCGGAAGTGTGGGCCTTGTGTCTCCAGAGAGGATGTCACAGGTTCGCCAATCCCTGCAGCGGGACAGTAATGGAGCTACAGTGGAGATCACAAACAGAAGCAGAGGAAGAGGCTTGTCATCTTCCACCTCACCTGTTTTTATGAACAGCCCTCTCACACAACCTGAAAGATTGTTTCAGGGCTGTGTGACTGCCAGCAACACCCAGAGGTGAGCTAAGAGTCACTCTAGTTATCTTATTTCACTGTAAGCACTTTATGCTATGTTTGCTAAATTAAGAAAAAGTCAGCTGATTACTATTTTTGTTTGTTTGTTTGTTTGTTTTCTTCCTTGCATCTGTCACTGTGAAGTTTGAGGGACCCTGCCAGCTCATCAAGTTAGTTTACTACTTTAAGTTTAGAGTTCGGAGGTCTGAGAGTAGCAACTACAAAGTCCACATAAATCTTTGGTACTACCTTTAGTAGAAATACAGAAATAACGTATTTACAAGTGGGTCACTGTAATGTTTGGCTTTTTAAATAGAAAATCCACAAGGCTAATATAGGGTTGAGCCCTAAATATTATTTCAACTATCATATGGCTTTGTTTGATAGTTCTACATTTTATATAAAGAATCAATGATTGGAATTAACTGCAATGATCGATCCTCCAGTCCGCATGCTGAAGTATCCTTGGGCAAGATACTGAACCCTGCTTTGCCCCCAATGTGTCATCGGTGTGAGAATGTGTTAGAATGCACTTTGTATGTTTAAAAACAAGTGCTGTGTGTGAATGGCTGTGAATTGTAGTGTGAACCGCTTTGAGTGGTCGATAAGACTAGAAAAGTGCTATAAGTGCAGTCCATTTAGTAATTTGTACAGCAGGTCATGGTTCAGCAGAGAGCCTGAGTGGAAAGAGAGGACGGGGGAAGAACATCAGCGGACAGGGATTCATATAAGCTGCTGGGACATTCAGGGTTTCTACTCCCCAACCTTTGAGCTGAAGAAAGAAGTCCTTGAATTCATAGATATCAAATACGTAATGCATCTCTGTCAGGTCTTAGGTCTGTGCATTCATATGTATATTCAGAGGGGACTCTTCAGAGAGAGATTCACATAATACTCAGCTCTTGGATCAAGTGTATAAGAATATCCAATCAGTGACATGGAGTCCTCCACTAACCGTGCTTCAGACAGCAAACCCCACCTTTCAAATATTAACTAAATGAATGTGTTTTTTGAACTCTCAGGTCAAATGACAGACAGAAACTAGAATTACTGCCTTGTGGTTGTATGCCAACCAGTCTAATTGTTGTTAATTAGCATGTGAGATATCGCATTCACAATGCCAAAAACATGTTTTGTGAGGTCACAGTGATCTTGACCTTTGACCATCAAAATCTCATCCAAGTCCAAGTAAACATTTGTGCGAAATTTGAGGAAATTCCCCCAGGGCAATCTTGAGATATCTCATTCATTAGGCCAAAAATGTGTTTTGTGAGGTCACAGCGACATCTGCCTATGACCACTAAAATCTAATCAATTCAGCTATGAATCCAAATTAATGTTTGTGCCAAATTTGAAGTGATTCCTTCAAGACCTTCCTGAGATACCATGTTTACAAGCTGTATAAATGAAATCCTACTTACAGATGGACCTCAGACAGTGGAGACAAATTCATCATGGCCTTAACCAAAATTAATATGTCCCTACCAGATGTGGTGTAAACAAGGCCACTTATAATATAAATATGATATTTCATAAAGAAGCTATTAAAGCTAACAGTGTAAAACAAAAACAGAAGCTTAATAAAAGGTAAAACGTAAAGAAATGGCTTGCTCAAGAATGCAGGATGATCAGAAAAGACCTGAGAAAAATGTCAAATCAAATGAAAAGCACTGCCAACCAAACATGCATTTAACCTGTAATCTGTTGTACTTGGTACTCATTGTACGTCTCATGCTTGAAAAGTGCAGTGAGTCCATTTGCAAACGTAAGAATTAAACCTACAGAAAGACAACCATTGACTCTGTGCTTTACTGAACAGAAGATTTCCATAACAAGCCCATCCTTATGGATCAGGTACAATGAAATTGTAAATAGATATAAATGTACTTATCAGGGACAAAAAAACAAAATTTCAAGAAACTTTAAGAAAGCCATTAATCAAAATCAGTTCTGGGATATATGGAATAACTTCAACACAAAGCCCCCGCAGGCATTACCCATCCAAAATGGTGACAGAGAGCACATTTTTAATATCCGTACAGACATACAAATGAATCAAATTAATTCAGATCAATATATTATAAAGGAAAAACTCCATAGTTTGAGGGGATTTTCTTACTTCTGGTTTGCTTTAATATTTTTAAGGCCTCATATACAGTACCAGTCAAAGGTTTGGACACACCTTCTCATTCAGTGGTTTTTCTTTGTTTTTATTACTTTCTACAATCATAGATTAATACTGAAGACCTCAAAAATATGAAGGAACACATAACAAAAAATGTGAAACAAAGCAGAACATGTTTTATATTGTAGAGTCTTCAAAGTAGCCACCTTTTGCTTTGATGACAGCTTTGCACACTCTTGGCATTCTCTCAGCTTCATGAGATAGTCACCTGGAATAGTTTTCAATTAACAAGTGTGCCTTGTCAAGAGTCTGTCAATAGTTTGTGACATTTCTTGCTTTCTTAATGTGTTTTAGACCATCAGTTGTGTTGTGCAGAGCTAGGATTAATATACAGTTCTCTCTATTCGACTACTGTTCTAATCCACATTATGGTAAGTCCCACTCAACTAAGTAAAGAGAAACAACAGTCCATCTTTACTTAAAGACATGTAAGTCAATCAACCTGGAAATTTCAAGAACTTTGAATGTATCATCAAGTGTAGTCATGAAAACCATCAAATGCCATAATGAAACTGGCTCTCAACAAAGTGTTACATCTGCCATTTAAGAATAGCCCATTGTTTTTTTCAGCCATTCTTGGGTGCTTTTTAGCAGTGTGTTTTGGGTCATTATCCTGTTGGAGGACCCATGTACAACCGAGGCTGAGCTTTCTGACACTGGGCAGTATGTTTCTCTCCAGAATGCCTTGATAGTCTTGAGCCTTCATTGTGCCCTGCATGGATTCAAGGCCCCCTGTGCCAGACACAGCAAAGCAGCCCCAAAACATGGCTGAACCTCCCTCCATGTGAACATAAAGCTCACGTGACTTGCCAAAAAGCTCCTGTTTTGTTTCATCAGTCCACAGAACATTCTCCCAGAAACTTCGTAGCTTGTCAACATGTATTTTAGCAAATTCCTCTCAGGCTTTTTTCTGTTATTCCTCCAGTAATGAAGTTCTCCTGTATCACCCCCCTCCCCTCAAACATTATCATGTCTGATAAACTGCTTACAGTGCAGTTGAAGAGCTGAATACACGTGTTACAACACTACTTGACAGACAGATGTTATGTAATGGAAACATGTGTTTCTATTTTTTAGTGAGAGAATGAAAGCCATGGAGGAGCAGATAGCCAGCCTAGCAGGGTTGGTGCACCATGCTTTGTCCATGGGACCAGATGTTCAAGGAGTCAAGGACACTGTCAGGTCTGAACATCTGCCTTTATCCCCTTAAACCAATGTCAGCTTATAAAGTCTTTTATTCCACTGAAGGAAGAAATAATTCTGGTACTAACGTAAACTTAGTCATGTATACTGTATAAACCCTGACTAGAACAAGGATCATGAGGTTTGAGGTCTGTGTGTCTTCTCAGAGAGAATGCTGGATGCAAACTGCTCAACAACAGACCTGGTGAGATCACAATTACAACACATGTTGACATTACTATCATACATACGGCTACATATGCGCTTAACATAACAATAATGTTAAAATCACCTTTCTTTGATTTTCAGGGGTGTCACCTGAGCCTCAGAACCCTGCCACTTTGATTGACAGCTGCAGTCCTGCCCTTCTGGCTCTTCAGGCTCCTCCCTCTGACAGCAGGCTGCAGCAGGGCTTGGTATTAGCAAAGAGACGTGTGTGTGAGCTGCGACTGCAACTCGGCCAACTCAGACACCTACAGGTACCTGTTTCACTTATTCTTATCAGTGCAGCATAAATAACAGAAAAAAACATAATAATAATAATAACTGAAATGGATGCAACATGATCACACTATAGATGAAGGCTGATTAATGGATAATGTACAAAGAACAATATACAATGTATGTATGTGAATTACAGTGAATTACAGATTTGTGTAAGCCTTAAATCAACTGATTATTTTCTACAATAAAGAAAGCATGAAATGATAATGTCAAAACAGTGTGACACTGTGAAAGACGTTGATACAGTAATGATGAATTATCAGATGAGTCTGCAGTTCCCCTCAGCTTTATCAAGTTTTATAGTCAGTTTCAGCTCATTGTTTATCTGCCTGGACCACAACTTTACAGTTTTGGTTCACTCTCGCTGCTCTCATGGTATTGCTTTTGGCTGCAGTAGGTCTGTTTTCAGAGTAGAAGCTGTTAAAAGTCACTGTCCGCAACCTGCTCAGCAGCAAACACCAGACAGACACTGTTAGAGACTAGCTGATGAACATAGTGGAGCATGTAGAGGCAAATATTTCTCTCAGGAGTTGCTTGAGACCAAAAACAAACCAAGAACAAAGGTGGACACAAACACCACCCCAAATAATTGGTTATGTTGCTCTGTAACTGCTGGATGTGGAAATAATCCACTGTTTGATAACAAGTTTACCAACTAACAACTATCAACTAAAAACACCAGTCACTGCAGGTTTAAACCGAGTACAGCGTGAACTTAGACAACATGTGATGTTGTTCAAAACAAAAGGGAAGTGGATGCTTTAGTCCTAAGGCTTCAATCATGTGACACATTCTGAGTGCAACACTACATGTGGGTAGGGTTTAGTTATGAGACTGTTAGGACTGTTCACCTAACCCTAACCCACACTGTTAGATCAGGAGGAGGGGGATAAGGCTGAAATTAATAAATTGGACCTAAGCCACACTTCTTTGGAAATGTAAACAAACTTACTGCTCTGCTAGCTAGCCAGCAGCTAATAGTCAGGTGTGGCTCTATATGATGGCCAGGGGTTGGCTTGTTACCTCAAATCACACTTGACTGGATTTCTGTAATTCCCCTGAAATTCAAGATGAGTCAACAAAAATATTGTATGTGTTACAGGCAAAGAAAAAAGGAATTTGAAGAAAAAAATATTCTGAAATGATTTTTGTCTTATTTAGCATGTAAACAATACAAAAATGATCAACTCAAAGGCACAGGAGTAGGAGCTGTAAATGTATTTTTGTTCTATGTGTTTCAGCTGTCAAACCAAGAGAGTGTAAATGCGATGCTGCAGATGGCAAGTCAGGAGCTGTTGATGTTGATGTGTGATCGGCTGGCTCAGTCTGAGGAGGCAGCATACAGATGGAGAGCTGAGATAGAGGGGGAGAGGACCCGCTACCTGGCTACAGAGGACAGAATACTCATGCACCTCAGGTAAGTTTGAATTTCGTTGGAAACTGTCTATTAGAAGAATGACTCACTGAAAACGTAGTAGTAGCGCAGCCATTCTCTTACAAATAATAAGTTGGTTTCATTAGAAATAAAACACAGCCTTGCTCAAGTCAGGACACAAAGATCTGTCAACACAGTTGTGGTCTGCTATGATCAGTAGCTCATGGTGGCTAATGTTAGCAAACTTTAGATAGCTATTGCTGTGTGACTGACATTACTGAGTCAGTTAGTTAGTTAGTCTCTCAACACGTTCGGACCTACCTGTCCTGTCTGTGGCCCACAGCCCCACTACCCCTCGTGCTCCCTGTCCTGCAACCAATTCAGTTCAAACTCCTTCATATCACTCACAAAGCCCTCCATCATCAGGCCTCCTCTGACCAACCTCCTGTCCCCAATATCCAGGACTAAGCACTGACCTGGGGTGACAGAGCCGAACCCTCCCTTTTAAACTCTCTCCCCAAACATATTCTGACCTTGCTATGTTCACTACCCTGAGCTTGTGTTGTGTCCCTCTTTTTTACTCATTTAATTATCATGTAAAGGGTCTTTTAGTATCTTGAAATGCACCATGTAAATAAAATTTCTTATTTTATTTTTATAACATACATTAGTTTTGGTCATGCCATGGGATTTGTAGACTAAAAGAAAACTATAGACTAACACCAGACTTATTCTTCAACAACCAATCATTGTTAAAAGACAGGATAAAATTACATTTTGGTAATACTTCCATGTGACAGGACATGTGTCAGCCTACTTTGTGGCAGAAAGTGAGCTAAGCAGAGAAACACTGGATTTAAGTAATTCTTCTACACTGTGCAACACTATGAGTGCATGGCAAAACATCAGCTCTGTGAAATGTCAAGAGATGATTCTCTTTTGCTCAATTTTGAAGCACAGATTGGACTTTCCATTCGTGGCAATTATTTCTGAAGTTGTGATATAGCCTTTTCAACATTGACATGCTTACTCTGACATCATGCCTCAAATGATGTCACTGCAGCTGTAGTCAAATCGTTTGTGGCATGTAAGACACAGCACAACAGCATCTTTAGGCAGAGAGAGAATGTGAAGAAACATATTGTTAAAAATAGAGCTGGGGAATGGGCAGTGATTTGATCTGCTATGGCATGGGTTTCCAGAAACATCAGGGCTTTTTCTCATGTTAACATGCCACACATTGACTTCATAGCACAGCTGACTGTGCAAACAGAGGCCTGGCATTTATCATGAGCAGGAGTTTCAGAGTGCATGTGACACAGTTCTCTCCCTGCACACCAATACAAATCACATCCATCATTACTAAAATACCAAACATCAACTAAGCTTCACCTATACGCTTTTCTTCACAAAATTACTAACTCAAATGTCAGTTAGTTTATATTGCTTAGCAAGCTAGCTTAAATATATTATGAGCTGAAAGATATGCCACTTTCTTTGTAGAGAGAGCCAGTGATTGAATTACTTCAGCCTGGCGGAGACTACAGGTGTTAATAAACTTTGAAATTGGTTTGCATTACGCACATAACCTAGCAGATGTTCTTCCCTCTATCTCAAACATACGTACACTGTAAGATTTGAAAATAATGGTGCATCACACACTACAGGATATTGTTGAGATTATTGTGCCAGAGGGATCAGTCAGGGAGCAATGCACAGAAAAGAGACATTGGCATTGAAATACTTATATTGGACAAAATTATATTAACACTGAAAAAAGTTCCACAGAAAACTAAAATACAGACAACGCATCTTGTCAATCTGCAGATTTTTTTTCTTCATGTCTTCCTTTTTTCAGTGACAGTTTTTTACACTGCCAGTAATTTTTCAGTGTTACTGGTTTTCAGTTTCAACTTTCTTGGTTTTTGGTGTCGAAGGGGGGGCTTTAAGGGAGTGGCCACAATGACTGCAAGTCAATGTCTGCAATGTAGTGTAAAAGTAAATCCTTGCTGATTGAGATCCAATTCAGTTCAAAATAGTTAGCCACTATACTGTTGTATAGGACCGGATTCTCAAATCCATTAGCAGACATCCCACCCTCGACAGCTTTATTTCAGGGAACCCTGGCAGTCCCGGAGCCCATTCATTCAAACTGCTTTTTTTCATCACTAAAATTGAGCATTGGAGCATTATTTCATCCCCTGGCTGATAACCTAGCATGACATGCTTGGTATATGTGGATTCCTTAGGTTGTCTTTCATTGTTTGTTACATATGTCATAACAGTGAGCCTGCTACACGTGTACCTCATACACAAGGTATGTCGTCCCACCGGCAGGACATAAGATGTCAGGCAGCTGATGCCAATCTGCAGGAGACAGAGAGAGATGGGTCTCATCATCCTTCATGTTCTTGAGCTATAGTCAGCTAAAGGGGGTTGTGGAGAAAGTAGGGCCACACCTCCATCCACCTGTGGTGCTGCGGCTATGATTGCCTAGTAGGCTAATGATTATCTCTCACAGCCAGACAACTGCTGAGCTCAGATGTATTTATTTATAGATAAATGAAAGTAACAAAAAGCATGTACCCTAATGTATTGGATTAAGATTACATATATTATATCACAAATTTACTTGAGTAAAAGTACAGTAAAGTTACAAATGGTAGTTCAAATTTAATCATAGCCAAAACAACCTGCTCAAACAAATCTTCACATTTGGTGTCTTGGCATCAGAGAGAGAAACTGTTCATTTTCTAATGACTATTTCCAACATAATAGTGCACCATGTCACAAAGTCAGTCATCTCAAACAGGTTTCATTAACATAACAATGTTCATTAAACCTTTGCGCTGCATTAACTTTCTCAGTCACCGTATCTGAATCCAATAGAGCACCTTTGGGATGTGGTAGATTGGCAGCATGACTATGCAGCTGACTAATCTGCAGAGATGACGTGATACATGTGATGTTTCTAACATCTTGTGCTGTCTTGTGTTACCACTGAGCTGGCCTCTCAGTACCTTTCTTACCCTCTGGAGGTATTTGGTTGCAGCAGATCTCCTTATGTCCTCATCGTGGCTTCCATTGGCCTGTGGGATACTCAGGTACCTCACACTGTCCTGTATGTCTGCTATTTTGCTTTTGGGTGATGCCACCACTTCAGAACTTATCACTTTCCCTCTCTTTGTCACCATGCAGCCACTCTTGTCCAGTCCGAACGATATCCCGATGTTCTCATTGTAGACCCTGGTGAGGTGGATCAGTGAGTCAATGTCTTGTTCACTGTACAGTGTACAGCTTGATGCTATCCATTTATAGAAGGTGGCTGATGGTTACTCAACTTCTGAATCTGTATTTGCAGGGACAGTGAATCACCTTGGTTTATGTCACTTAACGGTGACCTGTGTAATGGTCTTGTATGGGGCATTAAGTCGTAGGCTTTCTCTCAGGCAGTGCTCAGGTTGGTCTGTCTAGTCTTGGGTGATCGCTCTATCGACAAGTAGCTGGTGCTTTGCAATGCCCTTGACAGCTTTACTTATGTATTGACCCGTGCCTACTCAACTTAGCTGCCATGGTGCCTGAGCGATGCTTCTGTGTTGTGAAGAGACAGGTTATTGGCCAGTAGTTCAAAGGTGTCGTAACCTTACTCCTTCGTAAGAGATACTGCGGACCCTGCGGACCCTGGGAACTCCCTGCACTTTTTGTTAGAATTTTAAAACAAAGATATCTATTGTCTAAGATAAAAAAAAAAAAAAAAAACATAAACATGTTGCAAATCCATTAGTTCAGTATTTTCAGTTCTTGTCTATGAGTTCCAGTAGCCCACTTGAAATCAGCATGTCCTGTCTCCAAACATCTATCACAGACCTTGTCTCAGCTTTAATTTGAGTGGGTTTACATGAATATATAAAGAACTGTGTATATATACTGTATGTAGAATCAGAATCAGAATCAGACTTTATTGCCAAGTAAGTTTGCACATACAAGGAATTTGTCTTGGTATATTGGTGCTAAGGACAGTTATAGTAAAAGAAAAGAGCAAAAAACAAGAGCTATATTTACAAGGAACATAAATATACATAATTGAGTTTAAAATATAAAATGTAAAGTGTAGAGTGCAAAAATGTTAGAAGGTGGCAGTGATTGTCCAGATGTGCGTTAATGTAACGCATAGATGTACGTGCTAAAAGGGTTCAAAATTAATTGAATATTTTGCTACTAAGTGTTGTTGTAGTTGTGTGTAGTTTCAACATTAGTTCATACACAAAAGAGTTCACATGTGGGTCAGAGTTGATTGGGTTGAGAGTTGAAATCTAGATTGAGGTAGAGTTGTCAATATGAAGAGTAAAGAAGTGACTATTGTGAGGCATCAGCCCACACAAAATGGAGGATCAGACCACATTGCTCCCTTTTGTTCCATAGACAAAAGATGGCCAGTGATCTCATTCTCTCAGGGTCCTTCACCTTTTCACACTTAGGTGTAAAATCTTCCAAATTCCAGCTACCATTGATCACTGTATGGCTGTGATATCACCTGGACAACAAACCCAGATGTTCTCCAATCTTCTCATTCTCCTCTTCTCCACCTTTTCCTCAAGAGAGAGGAGTTACTCTCTTCTTGGCCTGCTCCTCAACAGGAGTTCACCTCCATGAGGCCTTGGTAGCAACAGAAGAACCTGGATTTATAAGCAAGTGATTTAGGACCAGTATGTACAACACAAAGTCTGTCAGCTGAACTTTACTTTTTTAACAGCTTTATATATTTTTGGTGAGTTATCATTTAATCATTGAAGCTTTCAAATAAATGCAACACTATTAAAAAAAAATCCATCAAAAATTACTAACTACTGCTAAAAAGTAAAATTTTCCTCTAAAATGTTCGAAAGATAAAGTAGAAAAGAACTGAAATACTCATGTACTAAACTCATGATACTTAATCAGATGTACTCAGTCCCCTCTGCTTAATATTTTAAGTTGTTTTTGGATTTTAATTTATTCTCTTGCTTTTCCTGCTGAACTCAGAATCTGAATAGGTTCAGGAAGACCAAGTATGTATGTTTACCCTAAACCCTAAACCCTGGAGGTTTGTAAGAAATGTGAAGGCCAAAACCAGCACACACATACACACACACACACACACACACACACACACACACAGTATGAGTCATAAATTCATAGACATTGTCAAACTGGTTTGCTTGGTGAAGTGTTGTTGTCAACTAGTTTCACAATTCCATGTCAAAATACAGTACTCACTTCAGCACACATCACACTGTACACTTTTATGTACAGTAGATAAAGTGATTAGAATCAAGTGATTAGAATAATTTTGTTATTATGTTATCAGCGGTACTATCAGTACTGTGGAACTCCTGCTGTGTGCTCTCTGCTGCCATGCTATGTCTACAGTAGACTATCACATATTGTAGTTCAGTTTCCTATTGACTGTTAATACCACTGAT
The DNA here is from genome assembly GCF_001640805.2 of Lates calcarifer. Taxonomy (NCBI): domain Eukaryota; kingdom Metazoa; phylum Chordata; class Actinopteri; family Centropomidae; genus Lates; species Lates calcarifer. The sequence goes on along the minus strand of NW_026117205.1, from coordinate 14,049 downwards.
ATATTTTTCTCCTCCCAGTGAACTGGAGGACTATGTGGACCATTTACAAAGAAGCACTACCTCCCCTCCTGGCCAGCTCACTTTAAGAGATGTGGAGGAGGGAGCAATACGCCTACAGAGGGTTGGAGAAGATCTGGCTATCCTTAAAGGTCAGTGAATTTGGATTGACCTGTCTGACTCAGATCACATCATTTTGTTGGCTGATTAAACATGTAATAAGATGCAATTGACTAATACGTTAATATTTGGCTGTATCAGATTTGAACTCTATTTTGACCCATATGAATTATCACATAGGTAAATTTCATGTTGTTAAGGATTATTAAATGGTAAATGGACTGTACTTATATAGCGCTTTTCTAGTCTTTTCGACCACTCAAAGCGCTTCACACTACAGATCACATTCACCCCATTCACACACATTCATACAGCACCTCTATACAATAGTGCTTTCTAGCACAGACACACACATTCACACACCGATGACAAACATCGGAGGCAACTTGGGCTTCAGTATCTTGCCCAAGGATACTTCGGCATGCAGACTGGAGGAGCCAGGAATCGAACCACCGCCCTTCGGATTGGTGGCTCTACCTACTGAGCCACAGCCGCCCCATTATTATTATTAGAGAGGCTGAAGTAGGAGGAGGGATGACAGAGATATCGTTCATGTGATCTGGGGTTAACCTGGGGTTATTGTTTTTTCTATAAAAACTACTCACTAATTGTGACTGAGCAACTTTATCCATCTTTGATTATATTAAAGACAAATGTTGCTTTTCTGTTTGACCTCTTTTTTCAGTCAGTAGCCAATCATTTTTATACTACATTTAAGTTTAGTTGACTCATATTACAAAGACTATTTCTTCATCAGAGACCAGTTCAATCAAAAACTTGATTGTCCAGAGACTTTGTTTCAGAAAAGACTTGCTGCTGTTTAATTTTGTAATAATGTGGGCCCCACAGACTCATCTGATTGCCCTTTTCATTGAAATGACTGGCTGCAGCTGTATATTTACTGTTCCACTTTGACTGAACTGGTTTACTGTTAACTGTGACGTACTTAAAAAGCAATAGAAGTTTGACATGGAAAAAATTAAAAGTGTGTCAAAGAAGATTTCCTGTAATGGATCAGTATTAGCTATTTTAAAACGGAATCCACAGTAATTTCATTGTAACCCGTTTATACTTGCTCTATACTAGCTCTGAGAGCTGTTCATACCCCACTGGGCTCTATGAATACACAGAACCAGTTCCCAAGACACATAATCATATCAATATCATCATATCTATATCTGTCTTTCTATATATATATATATATATATATATATATATATACATACACATACATACATAGAGAGAGAGGGAGATTATAGATATACAGTGGCAAGAAAAACTATGTGTACCTTTTGGAATTTCATGGTTTTCTGCATTAATTTGTCATAAAATGTGATCTGATCTTCATCTAAGTCAAGGATATTGACAAATATGCCTAAAATAATAACACAAAAAAATCACCTTTCATGTTTTTATTGAGAGCAACCATAAAAACCTCGTAGTGCTAGTGGAAAAAGTATGTGAACCCTTGAATTAATGACCTCCATGCCGATTATCGGCGCAGATATTCAGCATTTTGACGCATATCGGCATCTGCCTTTTTTTTTTAATCTGACGGCCAAGAGATCAATTTAAAACTGGGTTATTTTGGCTCTGATGCAGCCATGTCTCTCTGTCTGCAGTCACTACTCTGTCTCCAGCATTGTCCCGCCCACAGCACCATCTGATTGGTTACACGCAGACGGGACACGGACAACAGCCAATCAGCAGTGAAAGCTGTGCATGGACAATGCTCACACACGCTGAACAACTCTGCTTTTTGCACCACAATCTGGTGCTGCTCAATTGGGACTACTAATTGATTTGAGACTCACATTTCTGTGCAAATTTTATTTAACTTTGTTTTATTTACTTTATAAAACTTCAGGAAGCTGTTTATTTATTTATTTAATATTTCAGTTAACTTTATAAGAGATGCTGCTGACCCTGGGAACTCCCTGCACTTTTTGTTTTTGTTTGAAGTTAAAGATAAATGAAAGATAAAATAACATTTCAGTTATATTGAAATTTTGGAAAACTTTATTTACTGTAGAAAACTTTAGGGAGCTATTTATTTGTTTAAGTTTTCATTTAACTTTATAAGACATGCTGCTGAGCCTGGGAGCCTATTGTCTAAGATAAATTAAAAAAAAAAACAAAACATAAACATGTTGCAAATCTGAAAAGCTGTTTAATAAACATATGCTTAAAGGCATATTACATTAACGAAGTGTTGGAGTTTGTATTATTCAAAATTTTGATGCCAATATTTTCACTTTTACTGCAAATGAATATGGGCTCCAAATATCCTTGACTACTAATAATCGGTATCTGCCCTGAAAAAACCATATCGGTCTATCTATAATAAAAACCACTCAAACATTTTGAGTTTGCTCTGCACAAGAAGAATACACTTATGTGAGCCATGCCTCGCCAAAAAGAGCTTTCAGAGGATCTACGATCAAGAATTGTTGATTTACATAAAGCTGGAAAGGGTTATAAAGTAATTTCAAAGACTTTAGAAATTCACCAATCTACAGTTAGGCAAACAATCTACAAATGGAGACACTTTGGGACTGTGGCTACTCTACCGAGACGTGGGCGCCCAGTCAAAATGACCCCAAGAACACAAGAAGACTCATCAGTGAGTTAAAGAAACAGCCCCGAGTGACAGCCAAAGATTTGAAGGCAGCATTGGAGCTGGCTAACATCTGTGTTCATGAGTCTACAGTACATAAAACATTGAACAAGCAGGGTGTCTATGGCAGGACACCACAAAGGAAGTCACTGCTTACTAAAAAGAACATTGCTGCACGCAAGTTTGTGAAAGAGCACATTGACACTCCACAGTGGTATTGGCAAAATGTTTTGTGGACTGCTGAAACTAAGATTGAACTATTTGAAAAGAACACGCAGAACTACATCTGGCATAAAAGGGGCACTACATGTCATCATGAAAACATCATCCCAACCGTAAAGTATGGTGGAGGAAATAATAATAAAAAAATAATAAAAATAATAAAAAAGGAAACATCACAAAAAACACTTAAGGTGATGAAAATTAATTGAGATTAAGCAATTCATTGACGCATCCACCGTATTTATACTGGCCCATATTTACTTGGTATCGGATCGATACCAAAATATGCAGTATCGCACACCACTAATATCTCCGTAAAGACAGTCTTGTGTTGCCGTGACCTTGAGCTGCTAGCTGTTAGCCTGCGGCCATATTATCCTGCCGAGGGAGTTCAGTCACGTGATCACCGTCTGTGTTACATCCCTCCGAAAGTGGACGCAGCCATTGCCTGTGAGAAGATCCATTCCGTCACAGTAAGGCTGCAGACACTGAGGCACTTATGATCATCTCTGGGGACTTTAACCACGTAACTTTGGACTCTACCTTGGCTGTTTTTAATCAGGTTGCAGACTGTCCTACTAGAAACAACAGGACAATTGATCTGCTGTATGTTAATGTAAGGGATGCATACAGAGCGACTCCCCTCCCCCCACTAGGGAAGTCTGATCACAATCTGGTTCACCTACAGCCACTGTACACCCCCCTGGTCCAAAAGCAACCGGTGACAAATTGATCCATCAGCAGAAGGTCCCCTGAGATGGAAAGTGCCTTGAGAAACTGACAACACCACGGTCTGGGATGTGCTGATCAACCTGCATGATGAGGACATAGAGGGGATGACGCACTGTCTGACGGAGTACCTGAACTTCTGCACAGACGTGGTCTCCCCTGTCAAGACGGTCCGTTGTTACCCTAACAACAAGCCATGGGTAACGCGGGAAATCAAGGCTGTCCTCAACAGGAAGAAGGCTGCCTTCAGGAGCAGAGACAGGGAGGCCATGAAGGCAGCACAGCAGGAGGTGAAACACTGTGTGAGGGAAGCTAAGGACAGCTACAGGAGAAAGGTGGAGTAGAAGCTGAGGGAGAACAACATGAGGGAGGTCTGGAGAGGTCTGGGAAGGTGTGAAGACCATCACAGGTCACAACAGAAAGACCAGAGCTGTAGGGGGGACAATGGAGAGGGTGAACAAACTGAACTGACTTCTTCAGCAGGTTCAACTAGCCCTTGCCCCCCCACCCTCACCGCAGCCATTTTTCCTTCTTCCCTCCACACACCTCCCCCCCAGACACCCTAATACCCCCCTCCTCCTCCCCCACCTCAACACAATCTCGGCCTCAGATCACATACCACAGACCAGGTCAGAGGACAGCTGAGGAAGCTCCAGCCCAGGAAAGCAGCAGGCCCAGACAAAGTGTGTCCAAGACTACTGAAGACCTGCGGTGCAGAACTGTGGGAACCACTACAACGGATCTTCAACCTTAGCCTGCAGCTAAGGAGAGTGCCCACCCTCTGGAAGACATCTTGCATCGTTCCAGTTCTGAAGAAGAACCAGCCCAGCGAGCTGAACGACTTCCGACCAGTGGCACTCACTTCACACATAATGAAGACGGTGGAGCGGCTCTTCCTCAGCCTTCTCAGACCCCAGGTGCAACACGCCCAGGACTGCCCGCAGTTTGCGTACCAGCAAGGTGTTGGTGTGGAGGATGCCATCCTCTACCTGCTACACAGAGCCCACTCCCATCTGGATAAGGGAAGCGGCACAGTGAGGATTCTCTTCTTGGACTTCTCCAGTGCCTTTTATACCATCCAGACCCCTACCTGGTGGACTGGATCTCCAACTACCTCACTGGCAGGCCGCAGTATGTCAGGTTGAAGGACATCACATCTGACACTGTGGTCAGCAGCACTGGAGCCCCCCAGGGCACAGTGCTGGCCCCTCTTCTCTTCACCTTGTACACTTCAGACTTTTGTTACAACTCGGAGCTGTGTCACATACAGAAGTATGCCGATGACACAGCCATCGTTGGGTGCATTGGGAGTATCTGAGACTGGTGGGGGACTTTGCTGCATGGTGCCACACTAACCACCTATAGCTCAACACCTCTAAGACGAAGGAGCTGGTCATTAACTTTGGGAGGTCCAGACCAAGACCGCGACCAGTCTTGTTAGAGGGAGCTGAGGTGGAGGCTGTGGACTCCTACAAATACCTCGGGCTGTGGCTGGACAATAAACTGGACTGGACAACACACACCAGCCACCTGTATGGGAAGACACAAAGCAGGCTGTACTTCCTAAGGAGACTGCGGTCTTTCAACATCTGCAGCAAATTGCCAGCGTCCTCTTTTACACTGTGGTGTGCTGGGGGGGCAGCATATCCAGGAAGGACACGTACAGACTGGATAAACTGATCAGGCGGGCCGGCTCTGTGGTCGGCATGAAGCTGGACTCTCTGGTGACGGTGGCAGAGATGAGGACACTGGACAAACTGCTGGATATTATGGACAATGCCAGCCACCCTTTGCACACCGTCATCAGCAACCAGAGGAGCCTGTTCAGTGAAAGGCTGCTCCTGCCCAAGTGTAGGACTAACAGACTTAAAAACTCCTTTGTCCATCATGCCACCATGCTCTACAACTCCTCAACTCCTCTTGGGGGGAGGAGGAGATAGAGTATGGAGGACAGAAGGGAAGGAGTGGTAGCCACTTAATGTGCAGTAACCCACCCGGACACTCAATAACCTCATCCTCCGCCAGCCATATACAGTTCAGTATATTTATCTTAATGCCATATACAGTCCAGTATATTCAGTATATTTATCTTAATTCATTCTTATTCTATTCTATTTATATTTTGTGGTGTTTGCAAACTGTCCTGTGTGCTGCTTCTGTCTGTATAAGCTGCTGGAAACTTAACTTAATTTCCTCCTGAACAATGTGCAGGTCTGATCTGATACAGGAAGTGCCTGGTTGAGGTTATTGCTGCCAAGGGTGGGGGTCAACCAGTTATTAATTCCAAGGGTTCACTTACTTTCTCCACTACCATTTTGAATGTTGAATGAGTGTGTTCAATAAAGACATGAAAGATAAAAACAAAAATTTGTGTTATTATTTTAGGCACATTATATTTGTCAATACCCTTGACTTAGATGAGGATCACATTTTATGACAAATTAATGCAGAAAACCATGAATTTCCAAAAGGTTTGCATACTTTTTCTTGCCACTGTATAGATAGATAGATAGATAGATAGATAGAGAGAGAGAGAGTATATTCTAGATTCTAGTTATGTGTCCACCATCTTCTTGCCTATCTGTTCCTCTCTGCTTGTCTGTCTATCCTTTACTCTGTGGCCTAATAAACCCTGTAATATTAGCAGATATAGGCAGCACTCTGTACCACGTGACGTAGCTGAGGGGATTAGTCTTGCAGGGGTGCTGTGCCTCATCTTTTAGCTTTTCAGACAGACTGCCATCATAATTTCTCCTAAGAAAACCATCCACTGCAGCCACTTTAATAACTCGTACACACACACACACACACACACACACACATATATATATATATATATATATATATATATATATATATATATATGTATATGTATGTATGTGTGTGAAGCCAAAGACAAATTTCCACTTAGGTGGACAATAAAGTTATATTACGAAATAAAAAAAATAGTATCTTTAGGATCATATGCAATCAGTGCAGCAGCCTCCTACAACATTTAAATGAAGTAATTCATCAATTTATCCCAGCAGTATTGTTGAAATAAAATGGAATTATGAATGAATTTTGTCGTATTTTTAATGATTAATGAATGCTAAAAAATAAAATTTGCATCCAGGAATTCAGACTGATTAAAATCTGGCTTGTTATTCGCTGTAATTATTGTCAGTTTAATGACATGATAACTTTATTGGCCAAGTATGTTGGTACACAGCAAGGAGCCCTGTTCTCAGTACCTGGAAATAAACTGTCAGACAGGCTCTGCTCTGTTTACATTATTTTCCATATGCCTGTGTCTAAGTTGATTTGTTAATGTATGAACCTCTGCACTTTGTCAACTTTTGCCTTTTAATGGATGCTGATATGTTCATGGTAGTCAAGGCTGAAGCAGGGACAGTTAAGTATAAGTTTATCTTGATCTTGATGTGAACAAATACATACAAACTCAAACATGCAGCTGTTACTGATATTCATTGAAAACTGTATTAATATTAGATTCATCCAAGACTTTTCTGTGCAGAGTTTGCATGTTCTCTCCATGTTGGTGTGGGTTCCCTCTGAGTACTCTGGCTTCCTCCCACAGTCCAAAGACATACATCAGGTTAATTGGTAACTTTAAATTGCCTGTAGGTGTGAATGTGAGTGTGAATGGTTGTTTGTATATATGTTGGCCCTGTTATGGACTGGTCATCTGTCCAGTGTGTATGCCGCCTCTCATCCAATGTCACCTGTGATAGGCTCCAGCCCCACCGCAAGCCTTAACGAATAAGCAGTATAAACAATGGATGGATTGATGGAAGTTAAATTGATCGAGAGGTCGATGGTTGAGAGGTTGCAAATCTCTTGCTTTCATTTTGGCACTCAGATATACAGGTTAGAGCAGCCACACAGCCACATAAGCAGTGTGGCTCAGGCATGGCATCATAATACCAACGTTACACCTTTCTCTACAGTTTCAGTGCCTATATTTTTATATGTCACAGATGTGAAAAAATGCAATAAAAAAAAAGTTTATTCTTCTATCATTTCAAATTCTGTCTAAATACAAACACAATTTATAACAAAATGCAACATTCTACTATTAATGGCCACTATCTGAGGCAAACTCAGTGTAGAAAGATAGGTAGTGGCCACCTGTGTGGACACCACAAACATGCATGCTGCAGAAGTTAAGTAAGTTAGCTGTCAAGCATGGGTAGAGGTAGGCTTAAGCACACACACTGAGCAGCTGTATAACTGTGCACCAATCAGCCTCAACATATCTGTCTTAATGTTGTGGCTGATCTGTGTATGTAGGACAATGTAAATACTCGAAGTAATCTTTATCTGGCACTCTGGATAAAAATTATGTCCAGATCAAAGTATGTTGTCCCTATAAAAGTTATTTCCTAAACTGCTTATCCTGTTCAAGGCTGGAAGGCTTTGAGGATCCATTGTTAAATAATTAGAGATGACATTTAGAATTATACAGTTTACACAGAGTACAGGTCATTTTTCATTTTATCTGGTTATCCTCCAGGTGAATTTCCAGAGCTGCAAGTGAAGATACGGTCAGTGCTGAGGCTGGAGTTGGAAGCGATGCATTTCCTGAGGGAGGAGCCTCATAAGATGGACTGCATGTTAAAGAGGGTCAAAGTCTTGACTGAAGCCCTCAGTTCCCTTCGCAGGTACGCATGGACTTCCCTCAGAAGTAAAAGAGTTTTGAAATAATCCTGATGTGCATGTGCGTGTGGCCATCTTTGTCCTCCCTGTTATGAACAGGTGTGTGTCAGAGCCACCCCCTCCAGCCAGATCAGCCCAGGTGGAGCCTCAAAAGGTTCTGGAAACAGACCAGGTGCCCCAGAAGACTCAGAGTCCTCACAGCTCCCCCAAACCAAAGCTGCGATCCTCTGTCAGGCCCCCTCCTCCCACCACCCCACTCTCCGGGAGTCAGACTGATGTCAGCATGGTGGCCTCAGCCTCCCCCATCATGGCCCACAGAATGGCAAGCACAGCAGCCACTGTGATCCAGCCCCCACCCCACCTCCCCAGCCTCCTGCTGACACCCAATCATGGACAAGAGTTACTTACTGTGGCCAAGGTATTGTACTGATAATTGGTCCACGTGCTGAATAACTGTAAAATGACAAGATGTGAGCCACTGTATATAAACATTTCTTTGTGTTAGGAAAGAGTGTGTTGCTTAGAAAGTAAAAAATGTTGTGTTATGAAGGTGAGTCCTCACAACAGAGAGGGGTGCCCCACCCTGCAGAGGAGACTGGACCCTCTGCAGTCCAATGGACTCTGTAGTTCAGCAGGTGGAACACCAACACAGGAGAGCCACACTGACCAGACCACCGTAAGTTCATTATTTGAAATGTTATTTTTATGTACTTTTTATTATTTTATTTTAGTACTTTTTGTATATGTTTTTTGTATTTGTAAATGTATTTAATGCATTTACCATGAAAGAACTTCTCAAGTGTTTGGTAGAAGCCTATATCTTAAAAACTATGGGGTCTGTAAAAAAAACAAAAAACAATTGATTGTTGTCATTATTGACTCAAGTAAATAAACAACGCAAAGGAAAAATGTTTCTTTTGCTTTTTTCTTGGTGAGGACATTAAAGGGTTAACTGCCAACAGTTAAAAAAATGGAATGGGGCATAGCCCAGTGCAGAGTTGTTTCTTGTTTGTTTCCTTTGATTCTCTTGCCTATTGTTTATAGGGGAGTTTCAGGTTTTATTATTTTTCCTCAGTTTTGATTTTGCTTTCAGTTTGTCTAAGTTGATCTGCACCATAAATATGCTGCATTAATCCACTGCTGTACCAAAAAGGGGGGAAATGAATAACTTGGGCGGTTGAACAAAATTAGGTCCCTTCCTTTTGCCTTGGTTGAGAGTAACAGAGCTGAGATCCTGTGGGGCTTCCAGTTCCAGACAAAGAGCTGCTGGCAAACCAACCAGACATAGTGGTGGCTGACAACGAGCAGAAAAGGGCAATATTAACAGATGTGGCGATCCCAGCTTACAGAAACATCAGAAAGAAGGAGCATGAGAAGACTGAGAAGTACCAGGGCTGAAAGAACAACTGGAAAAAATGTGGAAGATGAAGTCCAAAGTGTTCATCTTCCACATAGTAGGAGCATTAGGGGCCGTGACCCCCAAACTAGGAGAGTGGTTCCAGCAAGTTCTATGTACAACATCTGAGGTCTCTGGACAGTGGAGCCTTGTCCTAAGAACTTAAGATACTGCGCAGAAAACCCAAACTCCCAGGACCTGGCTTGGTTTTGGCTCTGATGAATTGTCAACTTCAGCTGTGAGACCATACAGTATAAAGACTAGGAGTGTAATGATACATCTATCTACACTGATACATCGATTCAATGATCAATGATCCCATAGCATCAATCCAAAATGAAAACACTGATCAGTCAAGCAAGTGCGGAGACGTCAGCTGGTTTCGTCACAACTTTTATTAAGTGCAGGCTTCACCTCTCTGTCACCTTCACGTGTCTAAGCTGGCTACATCTTCATTAACCAAGGGATGACAGATGCGCCTTTATTTTGAAATTCTCCTGGCATGTCTTTCTCTGCCTGAGGGTGCGCACCTCCAAACAAAAAGCAGTACCATAGCAAGCAGCTAGAAATAAGTCACCAGAGCGGAGGCAATATCTTCACTGACTTTGATAAGTGGTCTGGAAACATTTGGGATTTTGGAGAAAGGACGAGTCAAGTTGCATGCTGCGTGTAAGCCATGCGACTTTGAGATAAAATACTCAGGTTTACACAGCATTTTATATTGAACAGGGGGTCTGTTTTTATTAAAAGAGGAGGTTGTTTTTCATTTAAATGTCTGGTTGAGCTCAGGAAGAAAAATGTCAAATGATATTTTAATTAGTGTGTGATTTGAATGGAAGCGATTGTGTTAAATCATCATATGATTGTCTTATATCAATCACTGGCTCCTGAATCGAATAAAAACGAAATCGTATCGTAGGAGACTTTGTGATATCGGCAAACACTGAGTCATTGTCCATTTAATCGATGTAATATCATATCGTAATGAAACTTGTGATTTGCACCCCTAATATAGACGTGTGTGCCTTTCCAATTCATGTTCAGTCATTTGGGAGGCTTGGTCTGCAACAACGTTTAGATGGGTGGTACGTGTCAAGTAACATCCAAATGAATGCCAGGACCCAAGATTTCCCAGCAGAACATTAACAAGATGATCAGTGTATTCATCTGTAAGTAGTTTTAATCCTCAAGGAACAGCAGTTATTTTATAATCCACTTGAGTCAATTTCTAAACTAGACGTTATTTATTTATTTATTTAGTAATTACAGGTGGTATACTGGTGCATAGACGTGGGAATCTCTAGGCACCTCATGATTCAATTCAATTACGATTCAGAGGGCTGCGATTATTGATCCATCTTGATGCATCTTTTGTTCTACAAGTGATTTCTTTTTTCTCACTGTGTGGCTTCTTGGTACTACTACTACTTGTAGTGATCCATAATAACATTAATAATGTTAATAACGCTTTCTTCAGTGATTCTATGACTTCGTTTTTGGTCTCGTTGTAGAGTGTCGGGACCACTGTGTCAGTAAAATATCTTCAAGACTGTACATTGTATCTTAGCTCCAAAGTGTGGAAAATAGCGCAAAAGCCCAGAAGAGACAGCTAGTAACAACTTTACTGGATTTGGGATCTGTGCCAGGAGAGTTATTACTATATCTATAATCTAACTTAGCCTTACTCAGTTAAATCTACTTTTCTCTCACCTTTTCTCTTCTCTCTCCCTCTTGCTGTTCCATGTTATTTTTTGGCAAAGCTACAGGGAGCCACTGCAATGGGGCTAAAGGGTTGCTGACCCCCGCACTGACATTCCGTTATCGATTAACACTTAGATAATCAATTTTTGACATTTGTGAATCAATTCAAAATTGTCCACATCTGAATCACAATGCATCTCAGAATCAATTTTCACCCTACTGGTGCATTATATTCTTTTGGGCTCCTAGCAGTTGAGGATACTGAAAGCAGCGAACCACAAGAAACTAACAGCTCAGAAAACAAAGCCTATCAATCAATCAGGCAAGAAACACAAAATTCATCACGGCCGGCCAAGATGGCGCCGGTGGTGCGGTAGCCTGTTGCAGCAGCTCCGTAGCATGTTTTACATTAGTGTGTTTTTCTTCAACTTTCCTTACTTTTCACCTTAGTGTGTCTCTTGTGTATATATATTACTTTCGCTTCAAAAACAGGATAGTTCTTTTACGTGCAATATCCTGTGTTATGTGCAATATCCCATGTATTGCTAGATACTGCAATACAATATTAATAGTGCAATATTCTGTAATTTTCTGTATATTCTGTATTTTGTATGGCTCTTGCTTTGCTTTTGTTTTTCTTTGTTTTTCAATCTTCGTGATTACACTTGTCCCTTTTAATTTTATCTTAATTTATATTTGGTGATGGTTGGTGTGCTGCTGCTGTAACAAAGCAATTTCCTGTCAAGGATCAATAAAGTATTATTATTATTATTATCATCTCAGTACAAATCAGCAATCACACAGTCCACTCATGTCTAGTCAGCATTCGGCTATCCTGATTGACCAAAAACATTTGAACAGTGAAGGATGGCAGGGATTACTCAAGACGTGAATGTGTTCCACCAATGTTCCACATGGGTCCAACAATCCAAGTTACATAGTACGAGAACAGGTGTGAAGGGCACTGAGTGGGAATGAAAGGGCGCCATTCACCCTATTACAAGTCAGTGTACCATCAGAATGATTTTTAAGCTGTTATTTAAGGTAAAATTGTTGCATAATATTGCTTTAAATTACATGTTTTTTCCATCTGCCTGTTGGAGGGATGACAGAATTTTTTACTGATCTAGAGGTAAGCTTTCTCCTTCTGTTTCATCTATGTGACTCTGTGTGTCCTTCACAGACCACAGAGGGCAGTCTAAGTGGGGAAACCAGCAGTACAAACCAGTCAAGCACCAGCCAAACCAAGCAGCTAGCCACCTCTGACTCCAGCCAGCCTCCATCCCCCAACACCAAGACAGATTTCGATCCGATCCTCCCGGAGGCCCAGGCCAGCCTGGTGATGGCTGATATGGATGTGTCAAATACCAGAGAGGGTCACTCTGATTTTGCCTCAGGACAGAACACACCACTGGACCTGACAGGTTGACCTGTAGCATCCCATTCACTGAAAACACATCAAACCACATGCAAGAACATTTTCTTATTTTTAAATTTAGCCCCTACGGCTTTTTCTGTGAAGTTTGTCTCTCAGATTTTTTTTCTCAATCCTCCTTTTAAATGGTTTAAAGTAGCATATGTTTCTCAACCCAAGAGAAAAGATTTTTCCTTCAACTGATGTGAACTACCCAGAATCACCCAATTTTGGAAATACATTGTACAATGGCATGTATTAACACTGGTAACTATGGGAGGTAATGTTCATTTAGGTTTCATTCATTCAAGTTTCTGTACCACAAATTCATAACAGAATATCACATCATGGGATCATAGTGATCACTGTAGTCATGCCATTGGGAGTCATTACCTACATCAATAAAGCATAATAATTTTTCCTCTCCATCAGTGAGATATGATCACTTTAAAAGTGATTCATATGGTGTTGTCATATCATGGAACAACTTTAATACCTTAATAGTTAAGCATTTTTCTCAGTGCCAACCTAAGCACATCTCTTTCTCTTTCAGATACTCAGGAAAGCACACTTCCCAAGCTGAGTGATGAGGTGGACTCCAACCCAGTTAAAACCTCCAGACGCAGGTATGACTCCAATTTAAAGGAATAAAATAAAACACAGCCATATGCACCAAAGGTGTTTTGTTTGTCCACAATACCAGTCCATCATTTGTTATCAAATGTCAACCAGTAGAGAGTCCTGATGCATTATCTATATTTCCTGTGTTTGACAGTATGAACAGTAATTTGATATACCAAATACATGAAATGCAGTTTTAAAAATGGGAGCACTTGAGAGGCGTGATGCAGCTGAGAAATGTAACTGTAACAGAGAGACACAATAAAGTAGCTCTGTGCAAATAAGAGCTGATGGTCGCTAGTGGTGATTCACTGACTTCCAACATTGCACTATGTCAGAAAAACAGATTGGAACCAGTGCAATAAAGAACAAAGTTGAGAACTAGTCTAGGCAGATAACTTTGAGGCTTTTTAACCAATACCAGTCAGTAACCAAGATGGAATATCAAAAACATTATTAAATGATAGCAGTCTGATGTAGGCGGCTGGCTTAGGAGGTAGAGCAGTCGTCCACCAATCAGAAGGTCGTGGTTCGATTCCCGGCTCCTCCAGTCTGCATGCCGAAGTATCCTCG
>NW_026117204.1:0-22984 GCF_001640805.2 Lates calcarifer | reverse complement strand
CACGGCCCGACAACAGCACCGACTCTGCAGTCGTAAAACTGGCATAGTTGGCAGCACGCTTTCACGCTTACGAGTAAAAGAAGCTACCCGGGACACCTTGTTTTCCTTTGACGTAGCGGTCAGGGGAGAGCGCGAACGCAGTCCCCCACTACCAGAAATTATGCAGTCGAGACTCCCACATTTGGGGAATTCGCAGGGGTCAGCGCAACCGGAGTGCAATGGCTGAGCCTCGCCCTGGGTGAACCACCTTCTTGATCATGGTATCTCCCCTGCCAGGTAAGTATGAGTTGGAGTTGTCAGAGACGGTGGGGTCGGTTCCAGACACAGCACCCTGGCTGATGGTGGCCACACTGCACAATGCCAGAGTTCGGCGACATCAGCATTAGCTGACCCTCATCTGAGGCTTGTCCCCGAGGCGTTGCAAGCACTATACTGCAGTTTGACAAAGTTGCGCGGTGCACAAACTTTGCTGGTTTTATTGACTTTTCTCACCGGTCGGAGCTCGGCCCAGACAAACTGGAATGTGCCTGTTTTTTTTCAAAAAACAGTAATGCATAAGCCGTGTATGCTCCCGTCTCTAAAGGTCTGTTGGACACGTTATCCCCTTCTATAGAGGAACTGCTTACTTTACCTTCTTTTCCAGCTGCAAAAAGAGACGGTACACCCTGATCAACCTCCGGGGAAGGGAAAAATCAAGAGTGCACCACTAAGCGTACGACTCAGTAACCGCATCAGGGCTTTGAGCAACTTGTACCCTATCGATAAAGGAATGTGAGAAAAGCAAGGGACTCCCCTGAAAAAAAAAAAAAACCCCCACAAAACTCTATAGTTACATTGCACGTTTCCAGAGAATGTGCACCGTACCTGGAGGTAATGCAATACCGGGTCGATGCGTGGAGTGGAAGGAGCAAGCCCCCGTTCCGGCTCCCTGATCCAAAAATCAATTTAATATATGGTCCCGGGTAGGGACGTATCAGATATTAAACTGATAAGAACAGATACTACACTTGATCTTAGCCAAAAGGCCGAGAAGCGATGAGTCCAAAGCGTTTCGTGTTCCGTCCAAGCTCTTGGCACGATCCTCTCTTGTCACGGTGCCCTGTTTTCAAGCCAGCCTAACAATGGCTGCTGCTTAGCACCCCACCCAGTCTCCCACTTTGCACCCCTGGTTCTTAGCGGACAGCCGTTTGACTTTTCACACACTCAAAGGGCTCAGCCTTACGGCCAAACCTACCAAAAAAGCTTAAACTCGTTGGCGTTCCTCTCCACGGAAGTCTTTAGTAAAAGGCGAAAGACTTGTGCGTTATGAAGAGAAACCAGAGTCAGTACGGCCTTCGCCTTGAGGGCAGCCGAGAACCCCAGTCGTCCCAGCCACCACCGTCACGGTAGGCCTCTCTTTGCGCCTGCCGCGTTCCAAATCCCAGATCGCACCCGTCAGCTACCCTGCCCCGTACTGTCACATGCGCTATCCAATGGGGTTTGCGGAGGGTTAGGCTTAGGCGGAAAGCCCCGCCTTTGGGGGCGGCGGGGGCTGGGGCATGTGTGCGAAAGACTGTGTGCGTTATGAAGAGAAACCACCAGTCAGTACGGCCTTCAACTTGCAGGGCCGCCGAGAACCCGTAAAACTCCCAGCCACCACTTTCACGGTTACTCTCTTTGCGCCTGCCGCGTTCCAAATCCCAGATCGCACCCGTCAGCTACCCTGCCCCGTACTGTCACATGCGCTATCCAATGGGTTTGCGGAGGGTTAGGCTTAGGCGGAAAGCCCCGCCTTTGGGGGGGGGGGCGGGGGCTGGGCATGTGTGCTTGTAACATACAGAAACGCCCACCAATCGTCACGGCCCGACAACAGCACCGACTCTGCAGTCGTAAAACTGGCATAGTTGGCAGCACGCTTTCACGCTTACGAGTAAAAGAAGCTACCCGGACACCTTGTTTTCCTTTGACGTAGCGGTCAGGGGAGAGCGCGAACAGTCCCCCTACCAAATTATGCAGTCGAGACTCCCACATTTGGGGAATTCGCAGGGGTCAGCGCAACCGGAGTGCAATGGCTGAGCCTCGCCCTGGGTGAACCACCTTCTTGATCATGGTATCTCCCCTGCCAGGTAAGTATGAGTTGGAGTTGTCAGAGACGGTGGGGTCGGTTCCAGACACAGCACCCTGGCTGATGGTGGCCACACTGCACAATGCCAGAGTTCGGCGACATCAGCATTAGCTGACCCTCATCTGAGGCTTGTCCCCGAGGCGTTGCAAGCACTATACTGCAGTTTGACAAAGTTGCGCGGTGCACAAACTTTGCTGGTTTTATTGACTTTTCTCACCGGTCGGAGCTCGGCCCAGACAAACTGGAATGTGCCTGTTTTTTTTCAAAAAACAGTAATGCATAAGCCGTGTATGCTCCCGTCTCTAAAAGGTCTGTTGGACACGTTATCCCCTTCTATAGAGGGAACTGCTTACTTTACCTTCTTTTCCAGCTGCCAAAAGAGAGACGGTACACCCTGATCAACCTCCGGGGAAGGGAAAAATCAAGAGTGCACCACTAAGCGTACGACTCAGTAACCGCATCAGGGCTTTGAGCAACTTGTACCCTATCGATAAAGGAATGTGAGAAAAGCAAGGGACTCCCCTGGAAAAAACACCCCCCACAAAACTCTATAGTTACATTGCACGTTTCCAGAGAATGTGCACCGTACCTGGAGGTAATGCAATACCGGGTCGATGCGTGGAGTGGAAGGAGCAAGCCCCCGTTCCGGCTCCCTGATCCAAAAATCAATTTAATATATGGTCCCCGGGTAGGGGACGTATCAGATATTAAACTGATAAGAACAGATACTACACTTGATCTTAGCCAAAAGGCCGAGAAGCGATGAGTCCAAAGCGTTTCGTGTTCCGTCCAAGCTCTTGGCACGATCCTCTCTTGTCACGGTGCCCTGTTTTCAAGCCAGCCTAACAATGGCTGCTGCTTAGCACCCCCACCCAGTCTCCCCACTTTGCACCCCTGGTTCTTAGCGGAGACAGCCGTTTGACTTTTCACACACTCAAAGGGCTCAGCCTTACGGCCAAACCTACCAAAAATAGCTTAAACTCGTTGGCGTTCCTCTCCACGGAAGTCTTTAGTAAAAGGCGAAAGACTTGTGCGTTATGAAGAGAAACCAGAGTCAGTACGGCCTTCGCCTTGAGGGCAGCCGAGAACCCCAGTCGTCCCAGCCACCACCGTCACGGTAGGCCTCTCTTTGCGCCTGCCGCGTTCCAAATCCCAGATCGCACCCGTCAGCTACCCTGCCCCGTACTGTCACATGCGCTATCCAATGGGGTTTGCGGAGGGTTAGGCTTAGGCGGAAAGCCCCGCCTTTGGGGGGGCGGGGGCGGGGGCTGGGGCATGTGTGCTTGTAACATACAGAAACGCCCACCAATCGTCACGGCCCGACAACAGCACCGACTCTGCAGTCGTAAAACTGGCATAGTTGGCAGCACGCTTTCACGCTTACGAGTAAAAGAAGCTACCCGGGACACCTTGTTTTCCTTTGACGTAGCGGTCAGGGGAGAGCGCGAACGCAGTCCCCCACTACCAGAAATTATGCAGTCGAGACTCCCACATTTGGGGAATTCGCAGGGGTCAGCGCAACCGGAGTGCAATGGCTGAGCCTCGCCCTGGGTGAACCACCTTCTTGATCATGGTATCTCCCCTGCCAGGTAAGTATGAGTTGGAGTTGTCAGAGACGGTGGGGTCGGTTCCAGACACAGCACCCTGGCTGATGGTGGCCACACTGCACAATGCCAGAGTTCGGCGACATCAGCATTAGCTGACCCTCATCTGAGGCTTGTCCCCGAGGCGTTGCAAGCACTATACTGCAGTTTGACAAAGTTGCGCGGTGCACAAACTTTGCTGGTTTTATTGACTTTTCTCACCGGTCGGAGCTCGGCCCAGACAAACTGGAATGTGCCTGTTTTTTTTCAAAAAACAGTAATGCATAAGCCGTGTATGCTCCCGTCTCTAAAGGTCTGTTGGACACGTTATCCCCTTCTATAGAGGGAACTGCTTACTTTACCTTCTTTTCCAGCTGCAAAAGAGAGACGGTACACCCTGATCAACCTCCGGGGAAGGGAAAAATCAAGAGTGCACCACTAAGCGTACGACTCAGTAACCGCATCAGGGCTTTGAGCAACTTGTACCCTATCGATAAAGGAATGTGAGAAAAGCAAGGGACTCCCCTGGAAAAAACACCCCCCACAAAACTCTATAGTTACATTGCACGTTTCCAGAGAATGTGCACCGTACCTGGAGGTAATGCAATACCGGGTCGATGCGTGGAGTGGAAGGAGCAAGCCCCCGTTCCGGCTCCCTGATCCAAAAATCAATTTAATATATGGTCCCCGGGTAGGGGACGTATCAGATATTAAACTGATAAGAACAGATACTACACTTGATCTTAGCCAAAAGGCCGAGAAGCGATGAGTCCAAAGCGTTTCGTGTTCCGTCCAAGCTCTTGGCACGATCCTCTCTTGTCACGGTGCCCTGTTTTCAAGCCAGCCTAACAATGGCTGCTGCTTAGCACCCCCACCCAGTCTCCCCACTTTGCACCCCTGGTTCTTAGCGGAGACAGC
The DNA here is from genome assembly GCF_001640805.2 of Lates calcarifer. Classification (NCBI taxonomy): domain Eukaryota; kingdom Metazoa; phylum Chordata; class Actinopteri; family Centropomidae; genus Lates; species Lates calcarifer. The sequence continues at coordinate 18,379 of NW_026117204.1, read as the reverse complement.
CGTTTGACTTTTCACACACTCAAAGGGCTCAGCCTTACGGCCAAACCTACCAAAAATAGCTTAAACTCGTTGGCGTTCCTCTCCACGGAAGTCTTTAGTAAAAGGCGAAAGACTTGTGCGTTATGAAGAGAAACCAGAGTCAGTACGGCCTTCGCCTTGAGGGCAGCCGAGAACCCCAGTCGTCCCAGCCACCACCGTCACGGTAGGCCTCTCTTTGCGCCTGCCGCGTTCCAAATCCCAGATCGCACCCGTCAGCTACCCTGCCCCGTACTGTCACATGCGCTATCCAATGGGGTTTGCGGAGGGTTAGGCTTAGGCGGAAAGCCCCGCCTTTGGGGGCGGGGGCGGGGGCTGGGGCATGTGTGCTTGTAACATACAGAAACGCCCACCAATCGTCACGGCCCGACAACAGCACCGACTCTGCAGTCGTAAAACTGGCATAGTTGGCAGCACGCTTTCACGCTTACGAGTAAAAGAAGCTACCCGGGACACCTTGTTTTCCTTTGACGTAGCGGTCAGGGGAGAGCGCGAACGCAGTCCCCCACTACCAGAAATTATGCAGTCGAGACTCCCACATTTGGGGAATTCGCAGGGGTCAGCGCAACCGGAGTGCAATGGCTGAGCCTCGCCCTGGGTGAACCACCTTCTTGATCATGGTATCTCCCCTGCCAGGTAAGTATGAGTTGGAGTTGTCAGAGACGGTGGGGTCGGTTCCAGACACAGCACCCTGGCTGATGGTGGCCACACTGCACAATGCCAGAGTTCGGCGACATCAGCATTAGCTGACCCTCATCTGAGGCTTGTCCCCGAGGCGTTGCAAGCACTATACTGCAGTTTGACAAAGTTGCGCGGTGCACAAACTTTGCTGGTTTTATTGACTTTTCTCACCGGTCGGAGCTCGGCCCAGACAAACTGGAATGTGCCTGTTTTTTTTCAAAAAACAGTAATGCATAAGCCGTGTATGCTCCCGTCTCTAAAGGTCTGTTGGACACGTTATCCCCTTATATAGAGAGAACTGCTTACTTTACCTTCTTTTCCAGCTGCAAAAGAGAGACGGTACACCCTGATCAACCTCCGGGGAAGGGAAAAATCAAGAGTGCACCACTAAGCGTACGACTCAGTAACCGCATCAGGGCTTTGAGCAACTTGTACCCTATCGATAAAGGAATGTGAGAAAAGCAAGGGACTCCCCTGGAAAAAACACCCCCCACAAAACTCTATAGTTACATTGCACGTTTCCAGAGAATGTGCACCGTACCTGGAGGTAATGCAATACCGGGTCGATGCGTGGAGTGGAAGGAGCAAGCCCCCGTTCCGGCTCCCTGATCCAAAAATCAATTTAATATATGGTCCCCGGGTAGGGGACGTATCAGATATTAAACTGATAAGAACAGATACTACACTTGATCTTAGCCAAAAGGCCGAGAAGCGATGAGTCCAAAGCGTTTCGTGTTCCGTCCAAGCTCTTGGCACGATCCTCTCTTGTCACGGTGCCCTGTTTTCAAGCCAGCCTAACAATGGCTGCTGCTTAGCACCCCCACCCAGTCTCCCCACTTTGCACCCCTGGTTCTTAGCGGAGACAGCCGTTTGACTTTTCACACACTCAAAGGGCTCAGCCTTACGGCCAAACCTACCAAAAATAGCTTAAACTCGTTGGCGTTCCTCTCCACGGAAGTCTTTAGTAAAAGGCGAAAGACTTGTGCGTTATGAAGAGAAACCAGAGTCAGTACGGCCTTCGCCTTGAGGGCAGCCGAGAACCCCAGTCGTCCCAGCCACCACCGTCACGGTAGGCCTCTCTTTGCGCCTGCCGCGTTCCAAATCCCAGATCGCACCCGTCAGCTACCCTGCCCCGTACTGTCACATGCGCTATCCAATGGGGTTTGCGGAGGGTTAGGCTTAGGCGGAAAGCCCCGCCTTTGGGGGGCGGGGGCGGGGGCTGGGGCATGTGTGCTTGTAACATACAGAAACGCCCACCAATCGTCACGGCCCGACAACAGCACCGACTCTGCAGTCGTAAAACTGGCATAGTTGGCAGCACGCTTTCACGCTTACGAGTAAAAGAAGCTACCCGGGACACCTTGTTTTCCTTTGACGTAGCGGTCAGGGGAGAGCGCGAACGCAGTCCCCCACTACCAGAAATTATGCAGTCGAGACTCCCACATTTGGGGAATTCGCAGGGGTCAGCGCAACCGGAGTGCAATGGCTGAGCCTCGCCCTGGGTGAACCACCTTCTTGATCATGGTATCTCCCCTGCCAGGTAAGTATGAGTTGGAGTTGTCAGAGACGGTGGGGTCGGTTCCAGACACAGCACCCTGGCTGATGGTGGCCACACTGCACAATGCCAGAGTTCGGCGACATCAGCATTAGCTGACCCTCATCTGAGGCTTGTCCCCGAGGCGTTGCAAGCACTATACTGCAGTTTGACAAAGTTGCGCGGTGCACAAACTTTGCTGGTTTTATTGACTTTTCTCACCGGTCGGAGCTCGGCCCAGACAAACTGGAATGTGCCTGTTTTTTTTCAAAAAACAGTAATGCATAAGCCGTGTATGCTCCCGTCTCTAAAGGTCTGTTGGACACGTTATCCCCTTCTATAGAGGGAACTGCTTACTTTACCTTCTTTTCCAGCTGCAAAAGAGAGACGGTACACCCTGATCAACCTCCGGGGAAGGGAAAAATCAAGAGTGCACCACTAAGCGTACGACTCAGTAACCGCATCAGGGCTTTGAGCAACTTGTACCCTATCGATAAAGGAATGTGAGAAAAGCAAGGGACTCCCCTGGAAAAAACACCCCCACAAAACTCTATAGTTACATTGCACGTTTCCAGAGAATGTGCACCGTACCTGGAGGTAATGCAATACCGGGTCGATGCGTGGAGTGGAAGGAGCAAGCCCCCGTTCCGGCTCCCTGATCCAAAAATCAATTTAATATATGGTCCCCGGGTAGGGGACGTATCAGATATTAAACTGATAAGAACAGATACTACACTTGATCTTAGCCAAAAGGCCGAGAAGCGATGAGTCCAAAGCGTTTCGTGTTCCGTCCAAGCTCTTGGCACGATCCTCTCTTGTCACGGTGCCCTGTTTTCAAGCCAGCCTAACAATGGCTGCTGCTTAGCACCCCCACCCAGTCTCCCCACTTTGCACCCCTGGTTCTTAGCGGAGACAGCCGTTTGACTTTTCACACACTCAAAGGGCTCAGCCTTACGGCCAAACCTACCAAAAATAGCTTAAACTCGTTGGCGTTCCTCTCCACGGAAGTCTTTAGTAAAAGGCGAAAGACTTGTGCGTTATGAAGAGAAACCAGAGTCAGTACGGCCTTCGCCTTGAGGGCAGCCGAGAACCCCAGTCGTCCCAGCCACCACCGTCACGGTAGGCCTCTCTTTGCGCCTGCCGCGTTCCAAATCCCAGATCGCACCCGTCAGCTACCCTGCCCCGTACTGTCACATGCGCTATCCAATGGGGTTTGCGGAGGGTTAGGCTTAGGCGGAAAGCCCCGCCTTTGGGGGGCGGGGGCGGGGGGGCTGGGGCATGTGTGCTTGTAACATACAGAAACGCCCACCAATCGTCACGGCCCGACAACAGCACCGACTCTGCAGTCGTAAAACTGGCATAGTTGGCAGCACGCTTTCACGCTTACGAGTAAAAGAAGCTACCCGGGACACCTTGTTTTCCTTTGACGTAGCGGTCAGGGGAGAGCGCGAACGCAGTCCCCCACTACCAGAAATTATGCAGTCGAGACTCCCACATTTGGGGAATTCGCAGGGGTCAGCGCAACCGGAGTGCAATGGCTGAGCCTCGCCCTGGGTGAACCACCTTCTTGATCATGGTATCTCCCCTGCCAGGTAAGTATGAGTTGGAGTTGTCAGAGACGGTGGGGTCGGTTCCAGACACAGCACCCTGGCTGATGGTGGCCACACTGCACAATGCCAGAGTTCGGCGACATCAGCATTAGCTGACCCTCATCTGAGGCTTGTCCCCGAGGCGTTGCAAGCACTATACTGCAGTTTGACAAAGTTGCGCGGTGCACAAACTTTGCTGGTTTTATTGACTTTTCTCACCGGTCGGAGCTCGGCCCAGACAAACTGGAATGTGCCTGTTTTTTTTCAAAAAACAGTAATGCATAAGCCGTGTATGCTCCCGTCTCTAAAGGTCTGTTGGACACGTTATCCCCTTATATAGAGAGAACTGCTTACTTTACCTTCTTTTCCAGCTGCAAAAGAGAGACGGTACACCCTGATCAACCTCCGGGGAAGGGAAAAATCAAGAGTGCACCACTAAGCGTACGACTCAGTAACCGCATCAGGGCTTTGAGCAACTTGTACCCTATCGATAAAGGAATGTGAGAAAAGCAAGGGACTCCCCTGGAAAAAACACCCCCCACAAAACTCTATAGTTACATTGCACGTTTCCAGAGAATGTGCACCGTACCTGGAGGTAATGCAATACCGGGTCGATGCGTGGAGTGGAAGGAGCAAGCCCCCGTTCCGGCTCCCTGATCCAAAAATCAATTTAATATATGGTCCCCGGGTAGGGGACGTATCAGATATTAAACTGATAAGAACAGATACTACACTTGATCTTAGCCAAAAGGCCGAGAAGCGATGAGTCCAAAGCGTTTCGTGTTCCGTCCAAGCTCTTGGCACGATCCTCTCTTGTCACGGTGCCCTGTTTTCAAGCCAGCCTAACAATGGCTGCTGCTTAGCACCCCCACCCAGTCTCCCCACTTTGCACCCCTGGTTCTTAGCGGAGACAGCCGTTTGACTTTTCACACACTCAAAGGGCTCAGCCTTACGGCCAAACCTACCAAAAATAGCTTAAACTCGTTGGCGTTCCTCTCCACGGAAGTCTTTAGTAAAAGGCGAAAGACTTGTGCGTTATGAAGAGAAACCAGAGTCAGTACGGCCTTCGCCTTGAGGGCAGCCGAGAACCCCAGTCGTCCCAGCCACCACCGTCACGGTAGGCCTCTCTTTGCGCCTGCCGCGTTCCAAATCCCAGATCGCACCCGTCAGCTACCCTGCCCCGTACTGTCACATGCGCTATCCAATGGGGTTTGCGGAGGGTTAGGCTTAGGCGGAAAGCCCCGCCTTTGGGGGGCGGGGGCTGGGGCATGTGTGCTTGTAACATACAGAAACGCCCACCAATCGTCACGGCCCGACAACAGCACCGACTCTGCAGTCGTAAAACTGGCATAGTTGGCAGCACGCTTTCACGCTTACGAGTAAAAGAAGCTACCCGGGACACCTTGTTTTCCTTTGACGTAGCGGTCAGGGGAGAGCGCGAACGCAGTCCCCCACTACCAGAAATTATGCAGTCGAGACTCCCACATTTGGGGAATTCGCAGGGGTCAGCGCAACCGGAGTGCAATGGCTGAGCCTCGCCCTGGGTGAACCACCTTCTTGATCATGGTATCTCCCCTGCCAGGTAAGTATGAGTTGGAGTTGTCAGAGACGGTGGGGTCGGTTCCAGACACAGCACCCTGGCTGATGGTGGCCACACTGCACAATGCCAGAGTTCGGCGACATCAGCATTAGCTGACCCTCATCTGAGGCTTGTCCCCGAGGCGTTGCAAGCACTATACTGCAGTTTGACAAAGTTGCGCGGTGCACAAACTTTGCTGGTTTTATTGACTTTTCTCACCGGTCGGAGCTCGGCCCAGACAAACTGGAATGTGCCTGTTTTTTTTCAAAAAACAGTAATGCATAAGCCGTGTATGCTCCCGTCTCTAAAGGTCTGTTGGACACGTTATCCCCTTCTATAGAGGGAACTGCTTACTTTACCTTCTTTTCCAGCTGCAAAAGAGAGACGGTACACCCTGATCAACCTCCGGGGAAGGGAAAAATCAAGAGTGCACCACTAAGCGTACGACTCAGTAACCGCATCAGGGCTTTGAGCAACTTGTACCCTATCGATAAAGGAATGTGAGAAAAGCAAGGGACTCCCCTGGAAAAAACACCCCCCACAAAACTCTATAGTTACATTGCACGTTTCCAGAGAATGTGCACCGTACCTGGAGGTAATGCAATACCGGGTCGATGCGTGGAGTGGAAGGAGCAAGCCCCCGTTCCGGCTCCCTGATCCAAAAATCAATTTAATATATGGTCCCCGGGTAGGGGACGTATCAGATATTAAACTGATAAGAACAGATTTTTTTTTTTTTTTTTTTTTTTTCCTCTTTATTGATACTCATTTCCATTTTCCATAGAAACTTTTGCATAATTAAAAAAAATACACCCTACATCAAAATACAACTTGTCAACAATTGTGGATAATCTGTAAAATCATAGTTAAGACAATGAAAACAGTACTTCTAAGAGGTTTTACAGATTAAAAAAAAAAACAACAAAGTTGTAAAGGAATATTTTAAAAGGGAGTGTATTTGTTAAAAGGTTCTCTTGTGCAGGAGCAGGGTGAGTCCCTACCCAGGGTTACTCACTCCGCTCCTCCAAACAGTAAGTCTCTCAGGATCCTGTCCTGGTGCTCATAGGAGATCCCCGCCCTCTCGCTCCTTCCCACCTTCCTCTCCCGGAGAGCCAGGCCGCCGCTGCTTTGACCTTTTCCCGTGTAGCTCCGGCTCCTTCGTCCAAATGGGCACAGAGGCGATTCTTCTTTGTGGCTGTGTCCTAGGCCTGCCGCCTGCAGCTTCGGCCACTTGGACCGTCGCTGCGGCCATCCGGATCACAGCCACGGGGGGCATCTGCATGTGCTTCCTTACCAGCAAGTTTCTGGAGGTCCACATGGCGTCTTTGATGGCGGCCAGGGTGAGCCACTGCTTGGCAAAGTCGTCTTTTTTGATTGCTTCCTGGCTCACCCCATAGAGCACCAGCTGTGCTGTAAGGACCTCCCTTGCTGGCAAGTATGGGAATTGTAAGGAGCCGGCCATTGCCCACTGGTCTACGGCAGCGCTGCACTCCCAGAGCAGATGCCTCACCGACTCAGGCGCGCCACAACCAGGTCGGGGGCAGGTTGAGAGCGCCGACATGCCCCGGGAGTGCATGACGGACCTGACCGGGAGGATCTCGTGAGCCACCATCCATGACAGGTCCCGGAGTCTGTTTGGAAGAGCGGGGTGGTTGACGTTGCGCCAAACTGTTGAGGGCTGGCCTAATGGAAGCCCGCGCACTGGACTCACTGGTTCCTGCTCCTGCACAACAGAAATCAACACACGGTGATTGGCTAAAACTTGCAGCTCCTCCTGCTCCAGGTTAAAATGCTTTAAAAACTTCTGAATAAAAGCATAGGCTGGTGGCAGGTTAAAGGACACAGGTACTTTAAGATCAGTGGGTAAAATCTTCAATCTTCTGAGATAAGAACCCATCCAGAATCGTGTCATTGCTGTGGTCTTAGGGTTTCTGGATGGGTCTGTAGCATATTTCACGTATAGCGCGACGTATCGGCTTCCTAAAAACAAGTGTAGGTCAGGTACTCCTTTTCCCCCTTTTTCTTTTGGCCTCCTCATCACGTCTCTCCTCAGTCTTTCCCACTTGGAGCCCCACAAAAAGTAAAAGATGGCTCGGTCAAGATCTAAAAGCACTCTCCTAGGAGGGATAAAAACGGAACTGATCAGTAAAAGCAAGGGTAAAATCACTGCTTTGATGATTAAAACCTTCCCTTCAATGGTCAGTCCTCTAAGTCCCCAGTATCCTAGTCTTTGCCTTACTTTTCCTACCACGTCTGGCCAATTTGTTTTCCCTCCCCCCTCCTTGTCAAATTTGACCCCCAGTATTCTCTGGTCAGTCTGTGTCACAGTCAGGGGGAGTCCTGTCATTTCAGTCGCCGTCCATGGCCCATAAAGTTGGGCTTGGGTCTTGCCTCTGTTGAGTTTTGACCCAGAGGCCCGTCCAAACCAGTCAGTCAAGTCCAGCGTCCTGTTGACAGATAAAAGGTCGGTGCATAAAACGTTCACGTCGTCCATGTATAAAACGCATTTAGTCTGAAGTCCCCCGCTCCCTGGGATTCCGATCCCATTGATTCGTTGGTCCCTTCTCAAGATCTGCGCCAGAGGTTCTATACAGATGACATAGAGGAGGGCAGATAACGGACAGCCCTGACGAACACCGCAGTTAATATCCACTGCTTTTGTCAGGTGCCCGTTAATAACAAATCTGCTGGTGATGCTCCGGTACAGCAATCCCACCCAAGCTATAAACCTTTCTGGAAATCCCATTTTTTGCAGTACCCGAAAGAGGTACTGGTGCGAGACCCGATCGAAGGCTTTTTCAAAATCTAAATTTAGTACTATTAGCCTGATGTTTCTGTCTCTCGCGTAACAGATGGTGTCTCGGATCAGTACGAGGCTGTCGGTGATCTTCCTCCCCGGAATGGCGCAGGCTTGATCTGGGTGAATCACCTCTTCTAAAAATCCAGACATACGTGAGGCTAAAAGTTTGCTAAAAAGTTTGCAGTCAAAGTTTAAAAGAGTGATAGGTCTCCAGTTCTTCAAATCAGTCTTATCTTTGGCCTTGTGAAGGAGAGTCACTATCCCTATTCTAAAACTGTCAGGAAGTCGGTCTAGTCGTTCAAAACCCATAAAAACAGCAAGCAAATCAGGTGCTAAAATGTCCCAAAATGTCAAATAAAATTCCAGGGGAAGTCCATCTTGTCCTGGGGACTTCCCCTTCTTAAAACCTGTGATGCATTTATTTAACTCTAAAATCGTAAAATCTTGGGTTAAAAGCACGCTGTTTTCTACTGTCCCGGTAATGAGGTTTAAAACTTCTGTCATGGTGTCTTTTTCAATAGGTTTCCTTTGGTACAATTTTTCATAGTAGTTTTCAACAACTTGTTTAATTTCTTCTATTGTTTCTACTGTGCACCCATTTTCTTTTGTTAGTTTACAAACCGTTCCCCTTTTATTTATGATTTTCTTAAAAAAATACCTTGTGCACTTTTCCCCCTCTTCAATTTCTTGTTCCCTGCTTCTTAAAATGACACCTTTACTTTTGGTTTCTGCTAAAACCGACATCTCTGTTTTGACTTGTTTTATTTCCTCACTAAAATCCATTCCGCATTGTTGTAGTTTAAAATAGCGTTGTAGTCGTTTCTGCAGTCCCATCATGCGTCTATTTTCCCTACTCTTTTTTCTCTTCCCTGCCTGTCTAAAAAAAGTCTGGGTCTTTTCCTTCACCATTTCCCACCAGTGTGCGCATGTGTCGTAAAAGTCTTGAAGGGTCTGCCACTCTCTGTACTGCTCCCTGTATTGGTTGACTAAAACCTGGTCTTCTAAAAGGGAGCAGTTGAGTTTCCACAGACCACTTCCTGATGTCACACCCGAAGAGAGCAAAAGGGTGCAGGAAAGCATCAGGTGATCGGAAAAGAAAACAGGGGTCAATCTAGCATCGGTTGGTGGGCAGTCCCGTGTAAAAATATAGTCTATGCGAGAGGCTCTGGTGCCATCACCACTGAACCAGGTGAAGCCCTCCTCTCTAGGATGCATGGTTTTAAAACAGTCCTGAATTTTAAAATCCCTGCATATGCCCTGTAGTAAAAGTGATGCTTTATCAACTTTAAAATCTTGCCCTCCTCTTTTCCTGTCTTTCCTGCTTAAAATACAATTAAAATCACCCCCTACAACTAAAGGTTCCCTACCTAGCATGTGGAACTGCAGTTCTTCTAAAAGGTCATACCTGTCATTCCTGTCATTAAAGCCATAAATATTTAAGAGATTAAAATCCCTTCCCCTAAAAGTCAAGTGTGCTAAAAGTGCCCGACCGTTTCTCACCACAGTGCTGCCCTTCACCAGAACCTGAGGATTTTTGATTAAAATGGCCACTCCATCATTTTTGTTGTAATTTGATCCACTCCATATTGATGTATATGGCCACAACTCCTCCCACTGTCTGTAGTGTTTTAAAAACGGAATGCCACATTCCTGTATTAAAAACACATCTGACTTAAAGGAAACAAGATAGGATAAAATACTCTGGGCTCTAACTCGCGACTTCACACTTCTCACATTGACGGTTGAGAAGGTGAGAGTCATGAGTATGGTTAAAAACAACAGGTATGAAATTTTAAAAGGACTATACAAGGAATTTCAGAGATAAAATGGCAGTCAGATAATCTGCTGTGAATGGAGCTCTTCCTTCACTCTTACAGGTGAAGAGTAAGGGGGTTTAGCTCCAGTCCCCGGATGGACTCTGGGGGTTGGTCTAGGCTGCAACCTTGCATTTAGTTTTGAGTCCTTAGGGGTTGATTGCAGAGCTATTGTTAAAAATGAGACCTCATTTGGTGAATCGGAGGGGAAGACTCTGGGCTCCTCCACAGATGAACTGTCTGAGAGAGTCCCAACTCTTCCCCTCTTCTCTGAGAATACAGGAGACTCAGAGGACAATTCTGATGCCGGCCTCTTTGTTTGCTGGGCGTTGGGGGGGGAGGCATCCTCGCTATCAGTCTGCAATTGGCCTTCCTCATTATCTGAACTAGCTCCGCCCTCTACCTGCATTGCCCCATCCTCTCCAGAACTCTCTGTTGATGGGGCTGTTGCAGGCCCCTCCCTTTCTCCCGCCTCATCTGATTCCACTCCTCCAATCACAGGATTTGGCGGGAGATTTGAATTTTCCGGCCCAGCCTCTTCAATTAGCTCTCTAACTGCCTGGCCTGGTCCACCATTTTGCCCACTTGCTTTTGCTGCCTTTACTTTGTTGGCAAAAGATTTGGGGCAATCTCTGAAGAGGTGGTTTGATTCTCCACATAGATTGCATTTTCTGCCATTGGTGCACTCCTCAAAGGTGTGCCCAATTTCTCTGCATTTCCCACAGACAGTCTGCTGACAAGCTTCGGCCAGGTGCCCGTGCTCACCACACTTGCGGCAGAGCTTGGGCTGACCCTGGTAATGGATGTAGCCCCTGTTTTCTCCCAGAACTATCATGGATGGCAGATGTTTTAGGCCTTGGAAGCCCTGGGGGTCCTGCCATTGTTGAATGGGGACCCTCCAAGCGCAGTTCCAAATGCCATCCTCATCTCTCACTTTGGTAGCCTGGCCTTTAACAGTGCAATATCTTCCCAGCCACAAACAAATGTCCTCTGCATTCACTGTTTCATTGAACATTCTGACAATAACCGTTTTTAAGGCATTGTCAGTCAGTTTCTCCACACTGAAGGCAGAAAACTGGGGTTTAACATTTTCAAAACGTGTCCAAAACTCTCTTAGCAGAGCTGCTGAACGGAAACTCACATCAAAGCCTTTACCAAAAGGCAAGGTCAGTATACAGTTCAGATCATTTGGTGTGAAACCCAAGGCTTTTTGGACTAGCTTCCTGGAGAAGTCCAGTCTGGACATCCCCAGGAGTTTACCCTCTCTCTCCACGAAATTTAAACGAACGCTGTGGTGCCTCCGCATGCCGGCATGGGTGGCCGACATGATGGAGGCACCACAAGCTAAAAAAGTGCTTAAAACAATAAAACCAGTAAAAGATCAATCCGATAAGTAAGAATAATGAAAAACAATAAATAACACAAGAGACAAAGAGTACTTACCTGATCGGCCTGGTCAAGATGTTACAACCTGCAGAGAACAGGTAAAATAGCTCTCTCAGCCAATGAATTCCTATTTGTTAAAGATTTTCAATTACTGGAAAATTGAAATGCTTTAAACAAGGAACATTTAGAAATATCCTCCCAAGCACTGATAAAACCGATGCCACGACAGACAAGGATTTTAACCACCAACAGGAGGCGATCGCAGTCTTAGCCAAAAGGCCGAGAAGCGATGAGTCCAAAGCGTTTCGTGTTCCGTCCAAGCTCTTGGCACGATCCTCTCTTGTCACGGTGCCCTGTTTTCAAGCCAGCCTAACAATGGCTGCTGCTTAGCACCCCCACCCAGTCTCCCCACTTTGCACCCCTGGTTCTTAGCGGAGACAGCCGTTTGACTTTTCACACACTCAAAGGGCTCAGCCTTACGGCCAAACCTACCAAAAATAGCTTAAACTCGTTGGCGTTCCTCTCCACGGAAGTCTTTAGTAAAAGGCGAAAGACTTGTGCGTTATGAAGAGAAACCAGAGTCAGTACGGCCTTCGCCTTGAGGGCAGCCGAGAACCCCAGTCGTCCCAGCCACCACCGTCACGGTAGGCCTCTCTTTGCGCCTGCCGCGTTCCAAATCCCAGATCGCACCCGTCAGCTACCCTGCCCCGTACTGTCACATGCGCTATCCAATGGGGTTTGCGGAGGGTTAGGCTTAGGCGGAAAGCCCCGCCTTTGGGGGGCGGGGGCGGGGGCATGTGTGCTTGTAACATACAGAAACGCCCACCAATCGTCACGGCCCGACAACAGCACCGACTCTGCAGTCGTAAAACTGGCATAGTTGGCAGCACGCTTTCACGCTTACGAGTAAAAGAAGCTACCCGGGACACCTTGTTTTCCTTTGACGTAGCGGTCAGGGGAGAGCGCGAACGCAGTCCCCCACTACCAGAAATTATGCAGTCGAGACTCCCACATTTGGGGAATTCGCAGGGGTCAGCGCAACCGGAGTGCAATGGCTGAGCCTCGCCCTGGGTGAACCACCTTCTTGATCATGGTATCTCCCCTGCCAGGTAAGTATGAGTTGGAGTTGTCAGAGACGGTGGGGTCGGTTCCAGACACAGCACCCTGGCTGATGGTGGCCACACTGCACAATGCCAGAGTTCGGCGACATCAGCATTAGCTGACCCTCATCTGAGGCTTGTCCCCGAGGCGTTGCAAGCACTATACTGCAGTTTGACAAAGTTGCGCGGTGCACAAACTTTGCTGGTTTTATTGACTTTTCTCACCGGTCGGAGCTCGGCCCAGACAAACTGGAATGTGCCTGTTTTTTTTCAAAAAACAGTAATGCATAAGCCGTGTATGCTCCCGTCTCTAAAGGTCTGTTGGACACGTTATCCCCTTATATAGAGAGAACTGCTTACTTTACCTTCTTTTCCAGCTGCAAAAGAGAGACGGTACACCCTGATCAACCTCCGGGGAAGGGAAAAATCAAGAGTGCACCACTAAGCGTACGACTCAGTAACCGCATCAGGGCTTTGAGCAACTTGTACCCTATCGATAAAGGAATGTGAGAAAAGCAAGGGACTCCCCTGGAAAAAACACCCCCCACAAAACTCTATAGTTACATTGCACGTTTCCAGAGAATGTGCACCGTACCTGGAGGTAATGCAATACCGGGTCGATGCGTGGAGTGGAAGGAGCAAGCCCCCGTTCCGGCTCCCTGATCCAAAAATCAATTTAATATATGGTCCCCGGGTAGGGGACGTATCAGATATTAAACTGATAAGAACAGATACTACACTTGATCTTAGCCAAAAGGCCGAGAAGCGATGAGTCCAAAGCGTTTCGTGTTCCGTCCAAGCTCTTGGCACGATCCTCTCTTGTCACGGTGCCCTGTTTTCAAGCCAGCCTAACAATGGCTGCTGCTTAGCACCCCCACCCAGTCTCCCCACTTTGCACCCCTGGTTCTTAGCGGAGACAGCCGTTTGACTTTTCACACACTCAAAGGGCTCAGCCTTACGGCCAAACCTACCAAAAATAGCTTAAACTCGTTGGCGTTCCTCTCCACGGAAGTCTTTAGTAAAAGGCGAAAGACTTGTGCGTTATGAAGAGAAACCAGAGTCAGTACGGCCTTCGCCTTGAGGGCAGCCGAGAACCCCAGTCGTCCCAGCCACCACCGTCACGGTAGGCCTCTCTTTGCGCCTGCCGCGTTCCAAATCCCAGATCGCACCCGTCAGCTACCCTGCCCCGTACTGTCACATGCGCTATCCAATGGGGTTTGCGGAGGGTTAGGCTTAGGCGGAAAGCCCCGCCTTTGGGGGGCGGGGGCGGGGGCATGTGTGCTTGTAACATACAGAAACGCCCACCAATCGTCACGGCCCGACAACAGCACCGACTCTGCAGTCGTAAAACTGGCATAGTTGGCAGCACGCTTTCACGCTTACGAGTAAAAGAAGCTACCCGGGACACCTTGTTTTCCTTTGACGTAGCGGTCAGGGGAGAGCGCGAACGCAGTCCCCCACTACCAGAAATTATGCAGTCGAGACTCCCACATTTGGGGAATTCGCAGGGGTCAGCGCAACCGGAGTGCAATGGCTGAGCCTCGCCCTGGGTGAACCACCTTCTTGATCATGGTATCTCCCCTGCCAGGTAAGTATGAGTTGGAGTTGTCAGAGACGGTGGGGTCGGTTCCAGACACAGCACCCTGGCTGATGGTGGCCACACTGCACAATGCCAGAGTTCGGCGACATCAGCATTAGCTGACCCTCATCTGAGGCTTGTCCCCGAGGCGTTGCAAGCACTATACTGCAGTTTGACAAAGTTGCGCGGTGCACAAACTTTGCTGGTTTTATTGACTTTTCTCACCGGTCGGAGCTCGGCCCAGACAAACTGGAATGTGCCTGTTTTTTTTCAAAAAACAGTAATGCATAAGCCGTGTATGCTCCCGTCTCTAAAGGTCTGTTGGACACGTTATCCCCTTCTATAGAGGGAACTGCTTACTTTACCTTCTTTTCCAGCTGCAAAAGAGAGACGGTACACCCTGATCAACCTCCGGGGAAGGGAAAAATCAAGAGTGCACCACTAAGCGTACGACTCAGTAACCGCATCAGGGCTTTGAGCAACTTGTACCCTATCGATAAAGGAATGTGAGAAAAGCAAGGGACTCCCCTGGAAAAAACACCCCCCACAAAACTCTATAGTTACATTGCACGTTTCCAGAGAATGTGCACCGTACCTGGAGGTAATGCAATACCGGGTCGATGCGTGGAGTGGAAGGAGCAAGCCCCCGTTCCGGCTCCCTGATCCAAAAATCAATTTAATATATGGTCCCCGGGTAGGGGACGTATCAGATATTAAACTGATAAGAACAGATACTACACTTGATCTTAGCCAAAAGGCCGAGAAGCGATGAGTCCAAAGCGTTTCGTGTTCCGTCCAAGCTCTTGGCACGATCCTCTCTTGTCACGGTGCCCTGTTTTCAAGCCAGCCTAACAATGGCTGCTGCTTAGCACCCCCACCCAGTCTCCCCACTTTGCACCCCTGGTTCTTAGCGGAGACAGCCGTTTGACTTTTCACACACTCAAAGGGCTCAGCCTTACGGCCAAACCTACCAAAAATAGCTTAAACTCGTTGGCGTTCCTCTCCACGGAAGTCTTTAGTAAAAGGCGAAAGACTTGTGCGTTATGAAGAGAAACCAGAGTCAGTACGGCCTTCGCCTTGAGGGCAGCCGAGAACCCCAGTCGTCCCAGCCACCACCGTCACGGTAGGCCTCTCTTTGCGCCTGCCGCGTTCCAAATCCCAGATCGCACCCGTCAGCTACCCTGCCCCGTACTGTCACATGCGCTATCCAATGGGGTTTGCGGAGGGTTAGGCTTAGGCGGAAAGCCCCGCCTTTGGGGGGCGGGGGCGGGGGCTGGGGCATGTGTGCTTGTAACATACAGAAACGCCCACCAATCGTCACGGCCCGACAACAGCACCGACTCTGCAGTCGTAAAACTGGCATAGTTGGCAGCACGCTTTCACGCTTACGAGTAAAAGAAGCTACCCGGGACACCTTGTTTTCCTTTGACGTAGCGGTCAGGGGAGAGCGCGAACGCAGTCCCCCACTACCAGAAATTATGCAGTCGAGACTCCCACATTTGGGGAATTCGCAGGGGTCAGCGCAACCGGAGTGCAATGGCTGAGCCTCGCCCTGGGTGAACCACCTTCTTGATCATGGTATCTCCCCTGCCAGGTAAGTATGAGTTGGAGTTGTCAGAGACGGTGGGGTCGGTTCCAGACACAGCACCCTGGCTGATGGTGGCCACACTGCACAATGCCAGAGTTCGGCGACATCAGCATTAGCTGACCCTCATCTGAGGCTTGTCCCCGAGGCGTTGCAAGCACTATACTGCAGTTTGACAAAGTTGCGCGGTGCACAAACTTTGCTGGTTTTATTGACTTTTCTCACCGGTCGGAGCTCGGCCCAGACAAACTGGAATGTGCCTGTTTTTTTTCAAAAAACAGTAATGCATAAGCCGTGTATGCTCCCGTCTCTAAAGGTCTGTTGGACACGTTATCCCCTTCTATAGAGGGAACTGCTTACTTTACCTTCTTTTCCAGCTGCAAAAGAGAGACGGTACACCCTGATCAACCTCCGGGGAAGGGAAAAATCAAGAGTGCACCACTAAGCGTACGACTCAGTAACCGCATCAGGGCTTTGAGCAACTTGTACCCTATCGATAAAGGAATGTGAGAAAAGCAAGGGACTCCCCTGGAAAAAACACCCCCCACAAAACTCTATAGTTACATTGCACGTTTCCAGAGAATGTGCACCGTACCTGGAGGTAATGCAATACCGGGGTCGATGCGTGGAGTGGAAGGAGCAAGCCCCCGTTCCGGCTCCCTGATCCAAAAATCAATTTAATATATGGTCCCCGGGTAGGGGACGTATCAGATATTAAACTGATAAGAACAGATACTACACTTGATCTTAGCCAAAAGGCCGAGAAGCGATGAGTCCAAAGCGTTTCGTGTTCCGTCCAAGCTCTTGGCACGATCCTCTCTTGTCACGGTGCCCTGTTTTCAAGCCAGCCTAACAATGGCTGCTGCTTAGCACCCCCACCCAGTCTCCCCACTTTGCACCCCTGGTTCTTAGCGGAGACAGCCGTTTGACTTTTCACACACTCAAAGGGCTCAGCCTTACGGCCAAACCTACCAAAAATAGCTTAAACTCGTTGGCGTTCCTCTCCACGGAAGTCTTTAGTAAAAGGCGAAAGACTTGTGCGTTATGAAGAGAAACCAGAGTCAGTACGGGCCTTCGCCTTGAGGGCAGCCGAGAACCCCAGTCGTCCCAGCCACCACCGTCACGGTAGGCCTCTCTTTGCGCCTGCCGCGTTCCAAATCCCAGATCGCACCCGTCAGCTACCCTGCCCCGTACTGTCACATGCGCTATCCAATGGGGTTTGCGGAGGGTTAGGCTTAGGCGGAAAGCCCCGCCTTTGGGGGGCGGGGGCGGGGCTGGGGCATGTGTGCTTGTAACATACAGAAACGCCCACCAATCGTCACGGCCCGACAACAGCACCGACTCTGCAGTCGTAAAACTGGCATAGTTGGCAGCACGCTTTCACGCTTACGAGTAAAAGAAGCTACCCGGGACACCTTGTTTTCCTTTGACGTAGCGGTCAGGGGAGAGCGCGAACGCAGTCCCCCACTACCAGAAATTATGCAGTCGAGACTCCCACATTTGGGGAATTCGCAGGGGTCAGCGCAACCGGAGTGCAATGGCTGAGCCTCGCCCTGGGTGAACCACCTTCTTGATCATGGTATCTCCCCTGCCAGGTAAGTATGAGTTGGAGTTGTCAGAGACGGTGGGGTCGGTTCCAGACACAGCACCCTGGCTGATGGTGGCCACACTGCACAATGCCAGAGTTCGGCGACATCAGCATTAGCTGACCCTCATCTGAGGCTTGTCGCCGAGGCGTTGCAAGCACTATACTGCAGTTTGACAAAGTTGCGCGGTGCACAAACTTTGCTGGTTTTATTGACTTTTCTCACCGGTCAGAGCTCGGCCCAGACAAACTGGAATGTGCCTGTTTTTTTTCAAAAAACAGTAATGCATAAGCCGTGTATGCTCCCGTCTCTAAAGGTCTGTTGGACACGTTATCCCCTTCTATAGAGGGAACTGCTTACTTTACCTTCTTTTCCAGCTGCAAAAGAGAGACGGTACACCCTGATCAACCTCCGGGGAAGGGAAAAATCAAGAGTGCACCACTAAGCGTACGACTCAGTAACCGCATCAGGGCTTTGAGCAACTTGTACCCTATCGATAAAGGAATGTGAGAAAAGCAAGGGACTCCCCTGGAAAAAACACCCCCCACAAAACTCTATAGTTACATTGCACGTTTCCAGAGAATGTGCACCGTACCTGGAGGTAATGCAATACCGGGTCGATGCGTGGAGTGGAAGGAGCAAGCCCCCGTTCCGGCTCCCTGATCCAAAAATCAATTTAATATATGGTCCCCGGGTAGGGGACGTATCAGATATTAAACTGATAAGAACAGATACTACACTTGATCTTAGCCAAAAGGCCGAGAAGCGATGAGTCCAAAGCGTTTCGTGTTCCGTCCAAGCTCTTGGCACGATCCTCTCTTGTCACGGTGCCCTGTTTTCAAGCCAGCCTAACAATGGCTGCTGCTTAGCACCCCCACCCAGTCTCCCCACTTTGCACCCCTGGTTCTTAGCGGAGACAGCCGTTTGACTTTTCACACACTCAAAGGGCTCAGCCTTACGGCCAAACCTACCAAAAATAGCTTAAACTCGTTGGCGTTCCTCTCCACGGAAGTCTTTAGTAAAAGGCGAAAGACTTGTGCGTTATGAAGAGAACCAGAGTCAGTACGGCCTTCGCCTTGAGGGCAGCCGAGAACCCCAGTCGTCCCAGCC